>NC_041383.1:715394550-715438525 GCF_002162155.2 Triticum dicoccoides
GGGGGGAATAGAATAACTGCACTGCGCTTGTCAAACGAGCGCACTGCCGCGTTAGCGCGAGGCCGAGATGGGGGGGTGGGGGTGGGGGAGGTGTGGTCAGGGCCCCACCTCCCCCATCCCGGCGAGGCCGAGCTAGGAACGAGCCGTAGCAGGCGCCGCGGCGTCGCATGCGGAGGCGAGTCCGTAACATGACTTGCCCCATTATCTTATCTTTATTTTTTAGGGGAATAACCAGCACCGTTATGAATTATTTTTTCATTTGTACTTTTTTGATAATTTTTTCTGTACTGTTGTGAGTTATTATTTGTACTTTAGCCGTTTGTTTTCTCCATCTATATTAATTTTTTATTTTGTATTTGATTATTGGTATTATCTTTTGTAACTGGCCAGAGATAGTGGGCTTCGCCACGGTTGTGGGCTTTAGCCGTCCATTTTCTCCCACTCATCTTTTAACCCTCCCACTCACGTTTTAACCTCCGATCTTCCCCGTTCCGCTCCTCTCACGTCCCCAAATCGGCTCCGTCTTCGTTCCCCTCTTCTTTTCTCGTAGGGGGAGTTGCTACTCTTGTTTCGCCGCGGGAGCATTGGCCGGAGGGTTCAACCCCAGGGGTGGAGGTCCGGGTGCTCTGTTTCTTTCCTTTTTGCTCTGCCATTGACTTTGCTTGCGTCCTCTCATGTTCAGATTTTCCCTCTATTTCTAATCTGTTGCTCTCTTTGCTATCCCAGGCTGCACTCGCTAGGGTTCCTTTGCTGTTGAACGACCGTTTGGCGGCCGTGATACTGGATTTGCATGGCGGATTTTGTGTTTGTTGGTAAGAGTTTTGCTTTTTCTATGGCGTGCTTCGTTTCTAAAATAGTTCAAATCCCTAATTGTTGTTCATGTGTCTTGCAGATCTGGTTCGACAGATTTTAGGACTGTAGATTTCAATGGGTACATCATCCAGTCCGGACAAATTGAATGCAGGTGATTTTCCCTGTATTTTGGATGATGTTTTAATAGATCTGGTTTTTAGGGTGTACAGTTGTTTGCCGTATAGATTTTATAAGTTGTATGTATTTTGATATGTGTTAATTTTGTCCTGGATTGTATGGTGCGTATGGTTTTGGCAGTTGATGCAACCTGCACACAGTTTGTAGTACTTATCACCACGTGTATTTTGAACTGATGTCCTCACATTTGAATAGATTGTAGTAGTCAGTGAAGAACTAGTATGGTGGTGAAAGAGTTGTGTTTTCTGAAGTTTTGTTCTGCAAGTGCTGGGTTCGTATTTTGTTTTATTTGGGTGAACTTGCAGTGTTCACATAGTTGAACTGACTGATTGTTTTTGTGCTTTTTTGCTAATAATGATGTTGTTGCAGATGTTGGAGTGCCAGTGCCTCCTGATTCTGAGAAATCAAAATGCTTTCAAGATCTTGTGAATGTTATTTTTGAGACACAAATCCTCTAGAAGAACTTGCGAATGTTGCTGGTGTTTCCCTTATATTTGCTCTTTTTTATCAGCCTTTAATACATATATATGCTTGGTTTCATTAGTTGTTCCTTTTTGTTTGTGTGTGATGGTATGCGTTTTATTTATTTTTGTGTCTGCAATGTTAATTGTGTTTTAATTTTTTATGTGCGTGGTTATGTTATTGGTTTATGCAGTTAATGATAGCCATGGTGTTCCAGAGGACATTGCTGATGTTGTTAAAGATATTAATGATGGGATGTATTCACTTAACGTTGATGATGGTGATGGCAGCTTGCAGTTGTGTGTTACTCAGTCTCAAAGTGTTGATGGCACTGAGCCTGTAACCCAAGCTGAGGATGTTCCTATGCAGTTGCAGCTCGAGGATGAAAGGATAAGAAAGAAGAAGTATGAATTCCAGAAGAGGAAGGAATTGGAACGGCGTCAAAAGGCTGCCTGTGTGCCAGAAAGTGATGTTGATGTTCCTCAAGCTCCTAAATGTGTAGGCGATTTAGGTGGTGACGTGGGTTTATCAACTGTTCATGCCGGATCTCATGGAAGTGACATCCTGTGAAGACAAACTTGATGCAAACTCGGTTGGCGCAAGCTTTTGATCGTGATGGAGTTAAGGTGAAGAAAGCTGTTTTGAAGAGGAAGTTGTCAGATCGAAATGCTGACGGCACACATAGGCGCAGCCCACGTGTGAAAGCTGGTCCCCAACCTGGTAGTAGCAAAGGTGATGCGGATAATGTTGCTGTGAAAATTGGTCCAAGCAAACTTGGTGGCTCCGTTGTTCGTCGTAGTCTACGAGGTTTGACAACTAAGAAGCCTTCTTCTTCTCCTCTTCAAGAGCGGTCTTTGTTGAAAGAAAATAAGAAGCGTAAAGTTCATCCTGCAAAGGTGAACAAAGGTGGGAAGAAGCGTGCTCGTGTTGAAGCTGAAGATGCTGCATCTGAAGAAGATGATATTGAAGTTGATTCAGAAGATGAATTTGCAGTGGTATGTGTTTTGTACTGCATGTGACTTGCTAGTTGTACTTGCAATGATTTTAATTTGTGTTTGTGCTGGCATGCTGGCCAGGTGAGGCTGGTCATTGTTTTCATCAATCGAGGGGTGGTACTGATGTTGTTTTAATAGTTGAACTTGTGTAATCTCTTTTTTTACTAACATTCATATGCTTGTTTTGTTTTCTATATTCATTATTTGCAGTGGTATGTGTTTTTGTACTGCATGTAACCTACTAGTCGTACTTGCAACTATTTAATTGTGTTTGGGCTGGTATTTGTGGCCAGGGGAGGCTGATTATTGTTTGCATCAATTGAGGGGGTGGTACTGATGTTGTTTTAATAGTTGACCTTGTGCAATCTTTTTTTTATTTTTACTTGCATTCATTTGCTTGTTTTGTTGTCTATATTCATTTTTTAAGGTGTGGTTTTTTTGTTTTCATTTACAGCCTATTAGCGTTAGGAGTCCGGTTAAGCCGGTGGGAGGCAATACTGGAAAAGTTGCCTTGGATGAAGGTGACCAACGGAAATTGAACTTAACTGTGCGATGTTCGTTGAGAGAGGTTGAAGATTGCGCTAAATTGCTCGAGAGTCGGCATGTGGCTAGGGTTCATGCATCTGGTTTTGGTTCTATTTTCAAGTGGAGTGTTAAGTCTAACATTTCCCGCCCTCTGATGGGAGTTTTGTATCTGAGGATAGATTGTGATACAATGACTCTTGACATGGGTGAGGCTAATAAGAAGCTTCGGATCACTAGCGACGGTATACATCAATTATTTGGTTTCCCTCGTGGTGGTCGTTCTGCGCCAAGGCCGTCAGAGGACGGATATGACGAGGCCGTCAGAGATCGGAGCTTGACATTAGAAGGGACAGAGATATCAAGACAAAGGATTTAAGGAATAAGCTCAAGGTGCTCGTCAAGGATCCTAGCAAAGATGACCTTGCTCTGAAAGTGTTCTTCATGATTGTGTTTATGAAGGTTGTGTTTCCTGGTTCTGCCCCGCGTGTTTCCAGAGAGGCAACAATGTTTGAGGGTCTTGTCTTTGAGGACATGGCTAATATGGATTATTGCCAGTTGATGGTTGATGAGCTTAGAAGGGCTGTTGCCAAGTACCAAAATGGTGATACTCTTGGGAAGGCAATCACATGCTGTGCCATAGGGCCTGTACTAATGTACCTTGACTGCCTTATCCGTGGAAAGAACGCGGAGCCTGACATGCGAGTCCCCCGCATATGTTTCATGGATCCTGCCAAGCTTTCTGATCTGGTTGATGCAGATTTGATAAAAAAAGGCAATGCAGATCCAAATACTTGGGTGTTTGGGAAGCTTCCGGTGAGTTTTGTTTGGTTTGTGTCTTGCAGACCTTTTTTTAATTTAGGTATAGCTATTTTTTGCTGTAGTGGACATGTGTACTGTAGAGTTGTCTGTTTATATTTTGTATGGTTTAGGTATGGTTTTTTAGTACTGTTGTTTCTTGTGTGGTTGAACTGAATAACTTTGTTAAACTGGCCTGTTGGTAAATACTAACAAATTGGCAATGATAGCTAAAGTTTTTTAGTGGTGTTGATTTTAAATCTATTAATATCATGATTTATTTCTCCCTATGTGTTGCATTGATTGATTAACTATCTTTCCCTTTTGTTTGTAGTGGAAAACTCAAGAGGAGGTTGTTTTTTTCCAAGTGTATAAACGGCCAGTCCTGGAGATGCCGTCGTCTCAGGTTCCGAAGTTTTCATCTCTGTTCGATGAGTTGAGGGATGGCCGTGGTGTTGAGGGTGCTGGTTATGCCCCTCCTGGCCCTAGTAATGCTAGTGCTTCACAGAGGCAGGGTTTTGGTATTGATGTTGCTGTTTCAGCGTTGGAGCGCGCTGAGCATATCTTAAGTAATGTGTGTTCTGAGCTGCAAAAGGTCCCAACGACAGTCGAGCGTTTGAGATGTATCAATGGTATCCTTCCTGAAGGTCATCAATTTAACGCTGAGGAAGCTGTTGACTACATTGAGATGGAGAGAATTTTAATCGGTGATATGCGTGACGGTGCCGCTAATCTAGTTCAGAGCTCGATTCGTCTGTTGAACAACATGAAGCGTTTCAGAACTACGCAAAACTCTCGCTGCAAGCCATATGAAGAAAGTGCAAATGTTGTTATCAAGCAGTTTGAGCAGGATGAGGCTGCTGCCACCCACAGCAGGGCTGGTGATTGTACCGAGGCTAATGTTTTTGATCACGAAACGAATGATGTTGGCTTTGAGCGCCCTGATGTTGATGTGATTCAGTCCTCGGTGTTTGCAATTTTTACTTTGTTGTCCTGCTGTCAGTGTTGTAGTTGAAGTTCCTCATCTTCATCTATTTATTAGTAATTTTCTTTCATGCAGATTGATCATGATGAGGATGCTCGCACCGACAGCAGGGCCGATGATCGTACTGAGGCTAATGTTTCTGATCAGCATACGAACGATGTTGGCTTGTAGCACCTTGTTGTTGATATGAGTCAGTCCTCGTTGTTTGTATGTTTTTACTATGTTTGTTCTGCTGTCAGTATTGTAGTTGAACTGCCTGATCTACATCTGTTTATTAATTTTTCTTTTCATGCAGGAGACCAGTCATAATGTTGAAGCTGATGTTGACCGTGGAGTTAATAATCCATCCACTGATAAGTGCAAGGTTATTTTTATTTTCATTGTATTTATTCATATTCTCTTTAATTTTCATGCGCACCAATGTGTCCTCCTTGTTCATTTTTCTATCCCACACCGTTTAGAGTTTGCAAGGGGGTAGCTACCTTTTTTGTTACTGTTGTTTTAATTCCTTGTGTTTATTGTTGCTCATAATAGCATTGTTTTTTGCCTCATTACATTTTGAATCAGGGTGCTATTGTTGGCGATGAGCCTTGTTTGCCCGTTGGCGATGTTGCTTTGAATGTTAGTAGCAGCAAGTTCGATGATGTTGCAGCGAATGCTTCCAAGGTTTATTTTTCTTTGCACATCTTTGGTAGTTTATTTTTTATTGTTAGTTTTGTTCATATTATTCACTTTTTCTGATTTTTTTTCGTCAGATTACTGATGTTGAACGTGGGGTTGTCCTTAGTGGCAGAGATGATGCTCGTGATGCTCCATTGAGTAGTGGACGCAATGTTGGTACCAAAGTTGCTGATGAGGATGCTGGTGCTGCCAGCATACTTGATTCCAAATCGCCTGGTGTTGGTATTGCTGGGAATGAGAATGTTTCTGGTTGTGAAGATTTGCCGCCGGATAATTTCCTGCCTGGAGGTCTTGATTACGGTGATGCATTGCAAGATGCTTCTAGCGTGGAGGAGGTGCCATCCGAGGATGATGATTTACTTCTATCAATTTCTTCTGACCCTTGACGCAGGAGGCGCTGTTGTCATCCCAGGATTTTCTTTCTACAGACCCTGAAAGCGTAGCAATATTGCTGTCCTCTCAAGATGTCCCATCGTCAAACCCTGAAACTGGAGGCATAATGGTCTCATCACAGGAACTACAGTCGTCGTCAAACCCTGATAGTCTAGGTAAGCACTTGTAAATTGGGCGTACTTCTCAAAATTTCATTTTGGACATGTTCTCTTGTAGTTGTTGAACTTATTATTTTTCATCATTTTTTCTGCAAGCAGAAAGTGATAATGTTGTCAAGGTTGATACATTTTTCTTCGTTGTTACGAGGTTGCGCACGAACCATACTAAATGGTTAGTTTGGGATTTTGCCCGTAACATTTTTGTCTGTTTTTTCTCTCTTATGATTATTATTGTTGTTGCAGTAGTCTTAATTCATGTAATTTTTTGTGTTTTTCTAGTCACAAGCCGATGTTTCAAAATAAAGAATGTGATGACAGTGTTGGTTCTATTGCTAAAGCGTTTGTCCCCACTGGCATGCTCAACTCAGACAGTGCTGATGTTGTTTTATATTCTCTACGTGAGAAGTACCGAGACACTGACAAGTTGATAGTTCCCAGATGGGTGACGGTCAGTATTTTGTTTTTTTTGTAAATAGGATGATAACTTGTTTTGCCAATTTTCTAACTGTTGTTGTTCTTTTTGTACAACAGACCAAGACCCGTGATGGAAATATTGATTCCAATGTGTTAAATTGGTTCACGAGATCAGGTGCTGATGGTTTCGATCAAGTAGGTGAAGTTGGACTTTTTGCACTAATTAACTAGAACTGTCATGTTTTTATTTTCAGTTTAGGGAGGTGTGGGAATGAACTTGATTAGCCTGCTTTTTACACCTGTACTTATGAATGATCCATGCTTTTTATTAAAGATGCACTTATTGTTGCAAGGAAACTGAACTGATATGATTGTTCCTCATTTTTGGGCGGTGGATATAATTTCATTATGATTGTGTGATTTTTTGTTTGTACTTCTTAATTTTAATTTCCATCTTTTATTTTATTGATTGGAGGCTGAATTTTTTGTTTCATTATGACTTTGGTAAATTCATTTTTCCTCTGCGATTTTTTTTCTAGCTTCTTTTGCCTACATTTGATCCGCCGTCATTTGTGCCTACCATGAAGCCTAGCGACAATCTGGGCATTGGTGCTTGGTTGTTCTGAATTTGAGGTTCCGTCATTTCGAGTGTCTTGATTCACTCCGTGATGAAACCTCGGGTGATGCACTTAGATTGTTAAGGAATATGGCAGATAATATAAAGAAGCTTTGGAGGGAGTCCAGTGTAGACAGGGCCAAACCATTCTCACCGCTGCATATTGATGGTTTCTCTTGTGAGTTTGTGCGGGTGCCTCAGCAGGAAAACACGTGAGTATCTGTTTTTTAATGATTTTTGGTGGTTCTTTTTGTTGCTGGGTGGATGTTGTTCCTGTATTTTTCGGATTTTGTGTTGTACCATTTTTTTGTTTCTTCCTTTGTTCTACATGCATGATTGTGGATTCTTTATGCTACAAAACTGCAAGACCTATTATTGCCGGGAGGATGGTGTAATTGAAATGGTCGATTACAGCTATGAAGACATTCTAGACATTAGGAAGACTTTGCTGTACACCTGCGCAACTAGTGATGTGTTTGATGTTGACTTCAGGGGTTTGTTTGGCATCGAACCCTGTACGTGTGCATGGACTTTAGTATTTCTTGTGCAGTTTGTACTTCTCTGTTCAGTACTGTCATGAAATATGTATTTGAACTTACGCTTTGTGTGGACTCTTTTTTTATTTTTTTTTCAGGTGAGTGGTTGGATCTTGGTGAGCATGGTAGCCAGTTCTCGGAGCTCGAGCGCGTAGCTATTGATCTTAGCCAGGGGCGTCTCCAGAAAAGACAAGATCTGGTGTTATGAAGGGGCGGTTGGGAGCTCTGAGAAGTTCTACGGCTGCTTGTGCAAAGAGCCCTACTACACCCAAGAATCCCATTGTTGAATTGATAGACAGCGATGATGATGTGGTTGACAAGATTGCTGGTGTTGGAAGAGTCACGAGGAGTGCTGCTGCCAAAGGTTTATCTCCCCTTGCTGGAATAGTGGCTCGTAGAGCTGGTGGTGCTAGGAAAGATCCTGCTTTGGAATCTGGCAATGTTGTAAGCACGAAGTGTGCGCCTAGAGCTCCTATAAAGTTTTGCTCCCCTGTGCAGCAGCTTCACCCTCATAAATTCCCTCACCTGGACAAGGCTCGCAGGTTGTATAAGCTGTTGCTTAGTGATGAATGGCGTGAGAAGTATGCCGAATGAGTATCTCTCATTATTTTTCCTCCTCTTTTTCTTTTGTTGTTTGTAACTGCTATGTAAATACGACCTGAACTGTTCCTTTTTATACAACTCGAAATGCTATGAATGCCTTGTCTTGCTTCTGCTTCTTTTTGTTCTTGTGTGTGCTGCAGGAATACATTCTCAATGATACCCCAGCCTGATGGAAACGTAACTGACTTCACTGGGAATCACATCTGGGAAGTTTTTCACCTGGGCAAATGATGGAGGGTGATATAATGGACTTCCTCATTGATGATTGGAAGCAAGATCCTGAGAGAAATGTTGATTTCGCATCTAGGAAAAGGATATTGCTGAGTCCATAGTTCATCTCGGTAATCAATCAGATCAGTTTCTTTTCTGTTGAACAAGACTGCCTATTGTTTTTACGAGTTTTAATAATACTTTTTCTTGTTGTTCCTTTACTGCTGTCTATTTTCTATTTTGGCTTTTTTGCAGGTTGTGCTTGACTGTTCGTTTTACGAGGATGAAGATAAAGAGTTTAATGTGGAGAGTGCAGTGAGAGATTTCAAGAGCTATGTTAAAGCTAACGAAGACTTGCTCAGTGCCGACCTTGTGAGATCTACTAGCTGATTTTTTGGTTTTTATTTTTTTTGTTGTGATGCTGGTTTTTATTTTGAATATTTAACATCTCTTTTTTGGTCATTTGTTTTTAGATCATGATGCCTGTATTCAAGCCTATGGTTTTATCAAAGGATAGGAAAGTGAACTACTATTCCTTATATGTCATGAATCGGTACCGAAGTAGCGTTGACATCCTTGACTCTTTACCTTATCCGAAGAACCACCGTCCTTCAAAGAACACCTATCACAAAGACTGCGAGAACATTGTGAGTGACATTTATTATCTGTACTGGATTAATATTTCTGCATCTTTGTTTTTTTTCTTTTTTCTGAAACCTAAAACTGTGTGGGTTGTTTTGTTTTTTTTGCAGATTTCTAGAATGGTCAAAGTAATGAAGGCTGTGTATGGTGATGCTCAGTACAATGCGAGCAAGCAGCCCAATTGGGAGCTATTTGCAAAGAAACCAACGTTTGTCAAGGTTCCACTTCAAGGGGAAAATGAATGTGGCCATTATACTCTGAAGTATGCGGGATGCTACGATGGTGAAAAGATCGCTGAGAACATTCGAGATTATGACGTGGGTTTCTTGTTGTGCTTTTCAATTTCTGTTTTTGGCTTATTGTGCATTCTTTTTTTATGTGTCATAATTTTTTATAATTTTGTTTTATTGTTTTGCAACCACGCGTTGTTGATTGGAACGCTGAGGATCTGTATAGAGTTGTGTTCAACCGGAATAACCAGCTTATGGTTATGGAGCTTCCCAAGGAGCTTCAGGCTTTGGCTCCTGATGCATAATAGAAATGGTCATCATTTGCATAGTGAATTGGATATTTGTGTGATATATCTCTTGAAAACATTGTAGGCTCTATTTTGTAGTGTTTGATGTCTTGTCGAGTACTATGTAATAACTAGTATATTTCGTGTTGTGTTTGAAGGGTGGCACAATGTTTAACAAACTTTTTTCCCATGATGATTGTGTGGTTGAATAGCTGTTTCACTTGTGTATGTTTCATCGGGAATTCATTTTGGTTAAGTTTTATTTTTTGTACTGAAGACTTATATACTAGTTGAACTGAAAACACCTGGTTTTTCAAGTGTATTTATGAGTTGTTGCTGAGAAAGTGAGATTTATTTTACTTTTATGTGATTCGATCCTAAGTTGGACCTTTATAGTTTCTGTACTCTCATTTTCTCGTACTTATGATATAGTTCTGTTAGTACTGATTTGTAATCTCATTCAGCGTAAGGCTTTTAAAATTTGGCGCCAAATTTTTGTTTGAACTTATTGAACTTTAACAGTTGAACTTCACAGTACAAGTTAAAGAACTGGTTTAAATTAGCTACGTTTAAGAGATAGCCCTATTAAGTTCAAAACTACTTCTTTCTCAAGGCATTAATTGGCATCATCATAGCACTTACCGAATAAACTAAGTTGTACTGAGATTTCAATCGTGCTAGTACTTTGATTAATTATTTACGTTTTGTGTTGTTTGAGGCTAGTACGTCTTCCTGCTGTGTTTCTTGTGATTTTTCTCCTTTGTCGAAATTATATCTTTTTGATTTAGCTTTTGGCCTTCTTTTTTTCTAGGCTGTGGTTCTTCTACAGGCAATGTTTGGTATAATCCTAGCACTTGCCGTATAGTCTTAGTTGTACTGAGATTTCAGTTGTATTATTACTGTTATTTTTAGTGTGTCACTGTTTTAGGGAATGCGAACTGAAGCTTCCCGTTCCTTTTTATATTTTGTAGAATGAATGTACCGTGTGTTCAAGTGTACCAGAAGTTTCAGTCCTAGCATGCTAGTTACTAGGAAATATGTACTGATGGTTCTTTGCTTTTCCTGTTGCAGTACTTAGTGAATTTCTAATTTCTATTTTAGCATGATGCTTTTAGTACTGAATGTTGTCCTTGGTCGAAACTTAGTCTTTTTAGTGTTCTTCTGAAACTAAAAACTGGTTCTTTAGTGTGATAGTACTACCGTTCATGTATAAGTTGTACTGAGCGTCCAAGGCTACTATTTGCTTTTGTCCTTAGTTAGCCTGCCACTGTTTTTTTTGCGAAAATATTTATGTGTTATTTTTATTTCTCCATGACTAGTGCTGCATGGCAGCCATCAAGTTTCAACTTCAACCTAGTTCAATGTCAAATGATGGTTCAACAAAATAGGAAGCTAGCAAACTTGTTGGATGACATAAGCAAACGGTGTACTTAATAGACATAGGCAAACTTGTTCAAACCCTGACACACATAGCATAAGGTAGCTGGTTCAACAAAACGAAAGCAAACTACAAATCTGAAACAACAAGACTAAGGACACACATAGCACATGGTAGCTGGTTCAACATAACGAATGCAGACTTTCATGCATCTTCATCCGTGAAGTTGCAGTGGTAGTAGGGGTCAGCCTCCTGCTCTTTTGAAATATCCCAACCTGTCACGATGTTGTCGATTGTCTTCCATGACTTGTACGTTGTGTATGCATCTATTCCTGCGTACGTGATGAGGTTGTCTGGCAGCGAGCTGGTCGCCCACAGTTCGTAGAATGGGTGGATGACGCCGCCTGCAACATCGGCCAAGGAGTCGTAGTATTTGTCGGTCTTTGGATCTTTCCACTTGCGCTGCATGTCGATGAAGTTGTTGGGGTTGATTTCCAAACCAGACTCCCCCAGCTTCTGCTTGTCACCTCCAATGCTGAAACCAACAAATGTGTACAATTTCTCCTCCTGCAGGAAGTCTTTGAGGCGCTTGGGACTGCAAGGGGGGAGACACACATTTTCTAAAGATTAGTCTTCTTTTTGAGTATTTAATTCTACCGCTTTTTTTTTCTGTTTTACAAGTGATAATCCGTGAGGTAGATGCTTATATATTATGAGTCATGCATGAATGTAGTTCAAAAACTAGTACAAAAGTCCTGAAATTAAATTCAACTACACCGTGTTATATTTTTCTTTTTTGCTATCTTCGTTGCTTCACCAAATGCTTCACCAAATTAGAGAATCATTTTTTACCAGAGTCAATGATTCATGCGCTGCTTGATTCAAGTTTAGTTTTATTTTTTGTTGAATAAAAGGCCTATACTAGTGCTTGATACATCTTTGTGCATTAGTTCTATATCAAGTTCAAAATTTAGTTTTGAGAAACTTGTGCATCAAGATATGGACCTATAAGACTTCACCAAAGATCTTCTAATACATCAATTCTATAAACTATACTAGTACATCAAGATCAGAAACTATGCTAGTACATCAAGTTCAGAAATTATTGTGGTGCATAAAGTTCAGAATGCTATAAACTTTTTTTCAGATGCTAATCTGGTGTAACAATCCAGTTCACAGTTCCAGAAATGCATGTAACTTGAGAAACATGTAATCGTGCATCCACTTCATAGACTATAGTAGTTCATAGCATTCAATGAACTACTGGTACAAACAGATGACTATAATCGTTGGGAAACAAGTTTTAATTAAGTTTTTAGTGACTAGTACTGGTACAACAGATGAATGAACAGTAGTATGGGTTACCATTTTGTTTCTCCTGCGATGTGGTACACCAAGCAGAGTTCCTCGACGCACAACTGCAGGACTGCCGCCATCTGTGGAGGTCTTTCCTCGTCGGTGTACTCCACATCAACTCCGATGAAGCTCGGATACAAGCCGCTGCCCTTCATCCTGAGCCTGCTCATCATCTGGTCGGCCTTGTCTGGTTCGCTGGTGCATACGATCTCCAGCGTCTCTTTGCCGTGGAGCTCAACCCCTTTGAGCATTTTGGTGTGTTGGGTTTCGTAGTAATTTCAAAAATTTTCCTACGCGCACACAGGATCATGTGATGCATAGCAACGAGAGGAGAGTGTTGTCTATGTACCCAACGCAGACCGACTGCGGAAGCGATGACACGACGTAGAGGAAGTAGTCGTACGTCTTCACGATCCAACCGATCAAGTACCGAAACTACGGCACCTCCGAGTTCGAGCACACGTTCAGCTCGATGACGATCCCCGGACTCCGATCCAGCAAAGTGTCGGGGAAGAGTTTCGTCAGCACGACGGCGTGGTGACGATCTTGATGAACTACAGCAGCAGGGCTTCGCCTAAACTCCGCTACAGTATTATCGAGGAATATGGTGGCAGGGGGCACCGCACACGGCTAAGGAATCGATCACGTGGATCAACTTGTGTGTTTAGAGGTGCCCCTGCCTCCGTATATAAAGGAGGAGAGGAGGGGAGGCTGGCCGGCCAAAGAGAGAGGCGCAGGAGAGTCCTACTCCCTCTGGGAGTAGGATTCCTCCCCCCAATCCTAGTCCAACTAGGATTCCTCGGAGGGGAAGGGAGAGAGGGGGGCCGGCCACCTTCTCCTAGTCCTAATAGGACTAGGGGAGGGGGAAGAGGCGCAGCCACCTTGGGCTGCCCCTTTCTCCTTTCCACTAAGGCCCATGAAGGCCCATATGGATCCCGGGGGGTTCCGGTAACCTCCCGGTAACCCGGTAAAATCCCGATTTCACCCGGAACACTTCCGATGTCCAAACATAGGCTTCCAATATATCAATCTTTACGTCTCGACCATTTCGAGACTCCTCGTCATGTCCGTGATCACATCCGGGACTCCGAACAACCTTCGGTACATCAAAATGCATAAACTCATAATATAACTGTCATCGTAACCTTAAGCGTGCGGACCCTACGGGTTCGAGAACAATGTAGACATGACCGAGACACGTCTCTGGTCAATAACCAATAGCGGGACCTGGATGCCCATATTGGCTCCTACATATTCTACGAAGATCTTTATCGGTCAGACCGCATAACAACATACGTTGTTCCGTTTGTCATCGGTATGTTACTTGCCCGAGATTCGATCGTCGGTATCCAATACCTAGTTCAATCTCATTACCGGCAAGTCTCTTTACTCGTTCCGTAATACATCATCTCACAACTAACATATTAGTTGTAATGCTTGCAAGGCTTATGTGATGTGTATTACCGAGAGGGCCCAGAGATACCTCTCCGACAATCGGAGTGACAAATCCTAATCTCGAAATACGCCAACCCAACATCGACCATTGGAGACACCTGTAGTACTCCTTTATAATCACCCATTTACGTTGTGACGTTTGGTAGTACCCAAAGTGTTCCTCCGGTAAACGGGAGTTGCATAATCTCATAGTCATAGGAACATGTATAAGTCATGAAGAAAGCAATAGCAACATACTAAACGATCAGGTGCTAAGCTAATGGAATGGGTCATGTCAATCAGATCATTCTACTAATGATGTGACCTCGTTAATCAAATAACAACTCATTTGTTCATGGTTAGGAAACATAACCATCTTTGATTAACGAGCTAGTCAAGTAGAGGCATACTAGTGACACTCTGTTTGTCTATGTATTCACACATGTATTATGTTTCCGGAAAATACAATTCTAGCATGAATAATAAACATTTATCATGATTATAAGGAAATAAATAATAACTTTATTATTGCCTCTAGGGCATATTTCCTTCAGTCTCCCACTTGCACTAGAGTCAATAATCTAGTTCACATCGCCATGTGATTTAATAGCAATAGTTCACATCACCTTGTGATTAACACCCATAGTTCACATCAATATGTGATCAACACCCAAAGGGTTTACTAGATTCAGTAATCTAGTTCACATCGCTATGTGATTAACACCCAAGGAGTATTAAGGTGTGATCATGTTTTGCTTGTGAGAAAATTTTAGTCAACGGGTCTGTCACATTCAGATCCGTAAGTATTTTTGCAAATATTTATGTCAACAATGCTCTGCATGGAGCTACTCTAGCTAATTGCTCCCACTTTCAATATGTATCCAGATCGAGACTTAGAGTCATCTGGATCAGTGTAAAAGTTTGCACTGATGTAACTTTTACAACAAACTCTTTTATCACCTCCATAATTGAGAAACATCTCCTTAGTCCTTACTAAGGATATTCTTGACCAATGTCCAGTGATCTACTCCTAGATCACTATTGTACTCCCTTGCCAAATACAGAGCAAGGTATACAATAGGTCTGGTACAAAGCATAGCATACTTTATAGAACCTATGACTGAGGCATATGGAATGACTTTTCATTCTCTTTCTATTTTCTGCTGTGGTCGGGATTTGAGTCTTACTCAATTTCATACCTTTGCAACACAGGCAAGAACTCTTTCTTTAACTGTTCCATTTTGAACTTCTTCAAAATTTTGTCAAGGTATGTGCTTTGTGAAAGTCCAATTAAGCGTCTTGATCTATCTCTATAGATCTTAATGCCTAATATGTAAGCAGCTTCACCGAGGTCTTTCATTGAAAAACTTTTATTCAAGTATCCCTTTATGCTATCCAGAAATTCTATATCATTTCCAATCAGTAATATGTCATCCACATATAATATCAGAAATGCTACAGAGCTCCCACTCACTTTCTTGTAAATACAGGCTTCTCCGAAAGTCTGTATAAAACCAAATGCTTTGATCACACTATCAAAACGTTTATTCCAACTCCGAGAGGCTTGCACCAGTCCATAAATGGATCGCTGGAGCTTGCACACTTTGTTAGTTTCCTTTGGATCGATAAAACCTTCTGGTTGCATCATATACAACTCTTCTTCCAGAAATCCATTCAGGAATGCAGTTTTGACATCCATTTGCCAAATTTCATAATCATAAAATGCGGCAATTGCTAACATGATTCGGACGGACTTAAGCATCGCTACGGGTGAGAAGGTCTCATCGTAGTCAATTCCTTTAACTTGCCGAAAACCTTTTGCGACAAGTCGAGCTTTGTAGACAGTAACATTACCATCAGCGTCAGTCTTCTTCTTAAAGATCCATTTATTCTCAATTGCTTGCCGATCATCGGGCAAGTCAACCAAAGTCCATACTTTGTTCTCATACATGGATCCCATCTCAGATTTCATGGCTTCTAGCCACTTTGCGGAATCTGGGCTCACCATCGCTTCTTCATAGTTCGTAGGTTCATCATGATCTAGTAGCATGACCTCCAGAACAGGATTACCGTACCACTTTGGTGCGGATCTTACTCTGGTTGATCTACGCGGTTCAGTAGTATCTTGATCTGAAGTTTCATGATCATTATCATTAGCTTCCTCACTAACTGGTGTAGGTATCACTGAAACAGTTTTCTGTGATGAACTACTTTCCAGTAAGGGAGCAGGTACAGTTACCTCGTCAAGTTCTACTTTCCTCCCACTCACTTCTTTCGAGAGAAATTCCTTCTCTAGAAATGATCCATTCTTAGCAACGAATGTTTTTGCCTTCGGATCTGTGATAGAAGGTGTACCCAACAGTTTCCTTTGGGTATCCTATGAAGACACATTTCTCCGATTTGGGTTCGAGCTTATCAGGTTGAAGTTTTTTCACATAAGCATCGCAGCCCCAAACTTTAAGAAACGACAACTTTGGTTTCTTGCTAAACCACAATTCATAAGGCGTCGTCTCAACGGATTTTGATGGTGCCCTATTTAACGTGAATGCAGCTGTCTCTAATGCATAACCCCAAAACGATAGTGGTAGATCGGTAAGACACATCATAGATCGCACCATATCTAATAAAGTACGGTTATGACGTTCGGACACACCATTATATTGTGGTGTTCTAGGTGGCATAAGTAGTGAAACTATTTCACATTGTTTTTAACTGAAGGCCAAACTCGTAACTCAAATACTCTTCTCTACGATCAGATCGTAGAAACTTTATTTTCTTGTTACGATGATTTTTCACTTCACTCTGAAATTCTTTGAACTTTTCAAATGTTTCAGACTTATGTTTCATCAAGTAGATATACTCATATCTGCTCAAATTATCTGTGAAGATCAGAAAATAATGATACCTGTCGAGAGCCTCAATATTCATCGGACTACATACATCAGTATGTATGATTTTCAACAAATCTATTGCTCGCTCCATTGTTCCGAAGAACAGAGTCTTTAGTCATCTTGCCCATGAGGCATGGTTCGCAAGCATCAACTGATTCATAATCAAGTGATTCCAAAAGCCCATCAGTATGGAGTTTCTTGATGCGCTTTACACCAATATGACCTAAACGGCAGTGCTACAAACAAGTTGCACTTATCATTATTAACTTTGCATCTTTTGGTTTCAATATTATGATTATGTGTATCACTATGATCGAGATCCAACGAACTATTTTCATTGGGTGTGTAACCATATAAGGTTTCATTCATGTAAACAGAACAACAATTTATTCTCTTACTTAAATGAATAACCGTATTACAATGAACATGATCAAATCATATTCATGCTCAACGCCAACACCAAATAACACTTATTCAGGTTCAACACTAATCCCGAAAGTATAGGGAGTGTGCGACGATGATCATATCAATCTTGGAACCACTTCCAACATACATCGTCACTTCACCCTTAACTAGTCTCTGTTTATTCTGCAACTCCCGTTTTGAGTTACTAATCTTTAGCAACTGAACTAGTATCAAATACTGAGGGGTTGCTATAAACACTAGTAAAGTACACATCAATAACATGTATATCAAATATACTTATGTTCACTTTGCCATCCTTCTTTTCCGCCAATCACTTGGGGTAGATCCGCTTCCAGTGACCAGTCCCTTTGCAGTAGAAGCACTTAGTCTCAGGCTTAGGACCAGACTTGGGCTTCTTCACTTGAGCAACAACTTGCTTGCTGTTCTTCTTGAAGTTCCCCTTCTTCCCTTTGCCCTTTTCTTGAAACTAGTGGTCTTGTCAATCATCAACACTTGATGCTCTTTCTTGATTTCTACCTTCGTCGATTTCAATATCACGAAGAGCTCGGGAATCGTTTTCGTCATCCCTTGCATACTATAGTTCATCATGAAGTTCAGTAACTTAGTGATGGTGACTAGAGAATTCTGTCAATCACTATCTTATCTGGAAGATTAACTCCCACTTGATTCAAGCAATTGAAGTACCCAGACAATCTGAGCACATGCTCACTAGTTGAGCGATTCTCCTCCATCTTTTAGCTATAGAACTTGTTGAAGACTTCATATCTCTCAACTCGGGTATTTGCTTGAAATATTAACTTCAATTACTGGAACATCTCATATGGTCCATGATGTTCAAAACATCTTTGAAGTCCCGATTCTAAGCCGTTAAGCATGGTGCACTTAAACTATCAAGTAGTCATCATATTGAGCTAGCCAAACGTTCATAACGTCTGCATCTGCTCCTGCAATAGGTCCGTCACCTAGCGGTGCATCAAGGACATAATTCTTCTGTGCAGCAATGAGGATAAACCTCAGATCGCGGATCAAATCCGCATCATTGCTACTAACATTTTTTAACACAATTTTCTCTAGGAACATATCAAAATAAACACAGGGAAGCAACAACGCGAGCTATCGATCTACAACATAATTTGCAAAATACTACCGCGACTAAGTTCATGATAAATTTAAGTTCAATTAATCATATTACTTAAGAACTCCCACTTAGATAGATATCCCTCTAATCTTCTAAGTGATCACGTGATCCAAATCAACTAAACCATAACCGATCATCACGTGAGATGGAGTAGTTTCATCGGTGAACATCTTTATGTTGATCATATCTACTATATGATTCACGCTCGACCTTTCGGTCTCCGTGTTCCGAGGCCATATCTGCATATGCTAGGCTCGTCAAGTTTAACCTGAGTATTCTGCGTGCACAACTGTTTTGCACCCGTTGTATTTGAACGTAGAGCCTATCACACCCGATCATCACGTGGTGTCTCAGCACGAAGAACTTTCGCAACGGTGCATACTCAGGGAGAACACTTCTTGATAATTTAGTGAGAGATCATCTTATAATGCTACCGTCAATCAAAGCAAGATAAGATGCATAAAAAGATAAACATCACATGCAATCAATATAAGTGATATGATATGGCCATCATCATGTTGTGCTTGTGATCTCCATCTCCGAAGCACCGTCATGATCACCATCGTCACCGGCGTGACACCTTGATCTCCATCGTAGTATCGTTGTCGTTTCGCCAATCTTATGCTTCCACGACAATCACTACCGTTTAGTAATAAAGTAAAGCATTACATCGCGATTGCATTGCATACAATAAAGCGACAACCATATGGCTCCTGCCAGTTGCCGATAACTCGGTTACAAAACATGATCATCTCATACAATAAAATTCAGCATCATGCCTTGACCATATCACATCACAACATGCCCTGCAAAAACAAGTTAGACGTCCTCTACTTTGTTGTTGCATGTTTTACGTGGCTGCTACGGGCTTAAGTAAGAACCAATCTCACCTACGCATCAAAACCACAACGATAGTTTGTCAAATAGACTCCGTTTTAACCTTCGCAAGGACCGGGCGTAGCCATACTTGGTTCAACTAAAGTTGGAGAGGCAGTCGCCCGCAAGCCATCTCTGTGCAAAGCACGTCGAGGGAACCGGTCTCGCGTAAGCGTACGCGTAAGGTTGGTCCGGGTCGTCTCGTCCAACAATACCGCCGAACCAAAATATGACATGCTGGTAGGCAGTATGACTTGTATCGTCCACAACTCACTTGTGTTCTACTCGTGCAAATAACATCAACATCATTAACCTAGGCTCGGATGCCACTGTTGGGTTTCGTAGTAATTTCAAAAATTTTCCTACGCGCACACAGGATCATGTGATGCATAGCAACGAGAGGAGAGTGTTGTCTACGTACCCAACGCAGACCGACTGCGGAAGCGATGACACGACGTAGAGGAAGTAGTCGTACGTCTTCACGATCCAACCGATCAAGTACCGAAACTACGGCACCTCCGAGTTCGAGCACACGTTCAGCTCGATGACGATCCCCGGACTCCGATCCAGCAAAGTGTCGGGGAAGAGTTTCGTCAGCATGACGTCGTGGTGACGATCTTGATGAACTACAGCAGCAGGGCTTCGCCTAAACTCCGCTACAGTATTATCGAGGAATATGGTGGCAGGGGGCACCGCACACGGCTAAGGAATCGATCACGTGGATCAACTTGTGTCAACTTGTGTGTTTAGAGGTGCCCCTGCCTCCGTATATAAAGGAGGAGAGGAGGGGAGGCTGGCCGGCCAAAGAGAGAGGCGCAGGAGAGTCCTACTCCCTCTGGGAGTAGGATTCCTCCCCCCAATCCTAGTCCAACTAGGATTCCTCGGAGGGGAAGGGAGAGAGGGGGGCCGGCCACCTTCTCCTAGTCCTAATAGGACTAGGGGAGGGGGAAGAGGCGCAGCCACCTTGGGCTGCCCCTTTCTCCTTTCCACTAAGGCCCATGAAGGCCCATATGGATCCCGGGGGGTTCCGGTAACCTCCCGGTAACCCGGTAAAATCCCGATTTCACCCGGAACACTTCCGATGTCCAAACACAGGCTTCCAATATATCAATCTTTACGTCTCGACCATTTCGAGACTCCTCGTCATGTCCGTGATCACATCCGGGACTCCGAACAACCTTCGGTACATCAAAATGCATAAACTCATAATATAACTGTCATCGTAACCTTAAGCGTGCGGACCCTACGGGTTCGAGAACAATGTAGACATGACCGAGACACGTCTCTGGTCAATAACCAATAGCGGGACCTGGATGCCCATATTGGCTCCTACATATTCTACGAAGATCTTTATCGGTCAGACCGCATAACAACATACGTTGTTCCCTTTGTCATCAGTATGTTACTTGCCCGAGATTCGATCATCGGTATCCAATACCTAGTTCAATCTCGTTACCGGCAAGCCTCTTTACTCGTTCCGTAATACATCATCTCACAACTAACATATTAGTTGTAATGCTTGCAAGGCTTATGTGATGTGTATTACCGAGAGGGCCCAGAGATACCTCTCCGACAATCGGAGTGACAAATCCTAATCTCGAAATACGCCAACCCAACATCGACCATTGGAGACACCTGTAGTACTCCTTTATAATCACCCATTTACGTTGTGACGTTTGGTAGTACCCAAAGTGTTCCTCCGGTAAACGGGAGTTGCATAATCTCATAGTCATAGGAACATGTATAAGTCATGAAGAAAGCAATAGCAACATACTAAACGATCAGGTGCTAAGCTAATGGAATGGGTCATGTCAATCAGATCATTCTACTAATGATGTGACCTCGTTAATCAAATAACAACTCATTTGTTCATGGTTAGGAAACATAACCATCTTTGATTAACGAGCTAGTCAAGTAGAGGCATACTAGTGACACTCTGTTTGTCTATGTATTCACACATGTATTATGTTTCCGGAAAATACAATTCTAGCATGAATAATAAACATTTATCATGATTATAAGGAAATAAATAATAACTTTATTATTGCCTCTAGGGCATATTTCCTTCATGGTGTACTCGTGCTTCTCCCCGGGGACGTGAACGTCGGCGAGGTTGCTGCTCTTGTTCGAAGTGTCGCCATGGTGACGTTTGGCGGACGGTTCCTCCGCCATCGCCTTGCTCTTGCGACTGTGGGCTTGGGAGAGAGAAGTTTTTGGTTTGTGTGCAGTGTAGATGGAAGCGGCAATGTTGGTCTATGAATGAGGCAGAGATGGAAGACAATGGGGTTTTTTTGCAGTGCGTCGACGGTGGTGTGTTGGAGGCGGTTCGTCGGGGACGTGGGTGTAGTGGTCGTGGGGGTCGCCGTTCTACAGTGCGTCGTGGCAACCACCCAGTGGGTGGCGCAGGTGGTGGCCTGGAAGAACTAACTATCTAAGACAATTTTTTTTACTACTGCACTGATTAGTCTTGTCAAGCTGTACTTACAATCTGCTAAATCCCACTTGCACGTCTCTGAGGTGGTGATGATGGCATTTTTGCACTGTTTAGGTGATGTATGGCTCTGTGATGTTTTTCCGTGTGGATGTTTAAGCATTGTTTTTCTATTGAAGTCTTTATACACTAGTTTATGTCAAAACATTTTTTTTAGTGCCCTAGGAGTTCTTGCTCAAAAGTTGTACTTATTTTATTTTCATCTGTACCAACCTAGGTTAGGCCTTTATAGTTTTTGTATTCTCATTTTTAGTGCACTTATGTTTTAGTACTATGTGAACTGAATTGTAATTTCATACAACACACGGGTTTGAAATTTGATGTCACAGTGGTGCGAGCGGCCTGACTGATCCTGCTGTTTCAGTACTGTTGTCGTATGTATGTTTTGAACTGATTTTTTTTATAACTTAGGTTGGGTGTTTGAGATTATTTTACGACCAGATTGTTCGTTGTGGTGTGGACATATTTTATATAAATAAGAAATTTAGCAGAATTGACAAATATATTCTATTTGAACTTTTTGAAATTTAGTACTTGAACTTGTCAGTTTTTATATAAATAGGAAATTTAGCATAATTGACAAACATTATATGTTTGAACTTTTATAGTTTTTAGTAGTTGAACTTATCAGATTTTATATAAATAGGAAATTTTAGCATAATTGACAAACATTATATGTTTTGTACTTTTAGATTTTTAGTAGTTGAACTTGTCAGTTTTTCTATAAATAAGATATTTAGCATAATTGACAAACATTATACGCTTGAACTTTTTGAGCTTTAGTAGTTGAACTTGTCAGATTATATAAATAAGAAATTTAGCATAATTAACAAACATTATATGTTTTGAACTTTTTGAGTTTTAGTAGTTGAACTTGAAAGTAATATTTAATTCGGTTTTTTAAATTATTTACATTTAACAGATAGGCTATTAAGTTCTGTTCTTTTTTAGAGGTTCATTGTTTTTGTATCATATTTTTTTCCGTTTTTCTTGTACAGGTTAATTGACAAACATTTTTCTTGTAGTTTATTTTTATTTTTCCCGCCATCTGGTTTGTATACCTGGACTTATTGGTGGGGTGTTTTGTTGACGATGTAGGCTATTGGGCCGTTTTTCGGCCCAGATAGCTCGTCCGCGCGGCTATGCAGTGCGTCGTGCGCGTGCGCTCTGGGTTTAGTCCCACCTCGCTAGTCGAGGGGGCTCCGGACCTGTTTATAAGTGCAGCGGAGGCTCACCAGTCGAACTCCGCTGAACACTTACCTGAGTGCTTATACACGGCGCTCGCCCTCTCTCTTGACCTGTGGGCCCTGGTCGGCGGGTCCTGCGTTGTGCGGATTACTAGGGATTCGCCCACGGGCTCGAGTTCAAGTATCTAGCATTGTCAGGGCCTACGCCTGACCTTGGGCGGTCATTTTTTTGTTTTGAATCTAGCACTTGACTCCACGAGTAACTTGGACTGATACTTTTTGTTCTAGTTCTTGTCAGTTTTGTGTGAGTGTAATCTTTTTCATTTGAGTTTTTTGCCTTCTTTTTTGTGTTCGTTTTTGTGATTATTCTCAAGTGTCTTCTGGTGTCATTTTCAAAACTATGGTACTTGCGTGTAGACTAAGTTGTACTGATAGTGCATTCATAGTAGCGCTTACGGACTGATGCTTCTTTGTACTTTTTATTGTAGTAAGAATGTACTGTCCGATCAAGTGTACTGAGTTGTACTGACACGGAACAACGTTGTGTGATTAGTTGCATCATAACTAGTACTTTAGTGCAACGACAATGTTCCATTCAGAAGCTACTTTTTGAATTTTTGAAATGATGGATTAACAACATATGAAGCTACCAAACCAAACTTATATAACGAGATAAGCAAAATATTGTACTTGATGACATAACTAAACTTGTTCAAACATGACAAGCATGACATAATCACACTGGTTCAACCCAACAAGAGCAAACTACTAATTTGAAACAACAAGATAAAAGGCAAGCACAATCAGAAGTAAAACGAAGGCAGGCTCAGATGTTATCTTCATCCAGTAAAGGGGCAATAGGGGCGGTCGTAGAAGTTTTCAGCCTCCCGCTCTTTCAAATATTCCCAACCGTCTGTGATGTAGTCGATCATGAACCATGATTTGTACGCGGCGTACGCATCTACTCCCGCGTACTCGATGAGGTTGCCTGGCAGCTTGCTGGTCCCCCATAGTTTGTAGTCTTCCTGCGTGTTGATCTTGTTCTTCATGCCTTTGTAGAATGGGTGGATGACGCTGGCTGCAACATCAGTCAAGGAGTCGTACTCTTTTCCGGTGTATGGAGCTCTCCACTTGCGCTGAATGTCGATGAACTTGTTGGGGTTGATCTCCATACCGGACAACTTCAGCTTCTCTTTGTCGCTTTCAATGCTGAAACCGGCAAATGTGACCGACTTTTCATGCTGCAGCATCTCGGTCAAGCGCTTGGGCCTGCAAGGGCAGAAACATTTTTGAATATTACCATTACTTTGATGTTTTGAATTATTCATTTCTGTTTTGTTTTACAAGCGATGAATCCATGAATTAGTTTTTTATGTAGGATAAACAATGGATGAATGTACTTCAAAAACTAGTAAAGAAAGTTCTGAAATTAAATTAAGTACATCATGTTATTCTTCTTCTTGGATTATACATAGTTTCAGTCAATGTTGTATGTTCTGCATTGGCACTAGTTTAGTCTTTTTTGGTTGAAACGGGATAACAGAGAAACCAGTGCTTCACCAAGTCCTTAGTTTATTTTCTTACGAAAATAACATTAGATCAAATTCAGAAAATACTTCACTACATCAAGTTCAGAAACATCCTTTTTAATACATCTAGTACATAGACTACTCTATTGTATCAACTTCAGAAACTTCACTAGTCGATCAATTTCAGAATTTAATCTTCCGCAAGATTTTCCAAATAGTAATCCATTGCATCAGGTTCATAAATACATTTTATAGTATATCTACTTGAGAAAATGCAGTAGTGCATCCACTTTTCACAAACCATACTAGTACATCTAGTTGGGAAAGCAAGTGTGATTAATTTTTCAGGATACAGTAGCAATAAAACAGATAAACCATATGCAGGGCAAATGAGTAGGATTGCTCACCATTTTGTGGCCGCTGCGATGTGGTACACCAAGCAGAGTTCGTCGACGCACAACTGCAGGACTGCTGCCTTCTGGGGAGGTTCATCTTTGTTGGTGTAGTGCACACCAACGCCGACGATCCTACGAACCCTGCCACCAAGCTTCATCCAAAGCCTGGAGATCACCTCGTCAGCCTTTTCTGGTACGCTGGTGCAGACAATCTCCAGCGTCTCGTTGCCGTGGAGCTCAACCCCTTTGAGGGTTGTTGTGTACTCGCACTTCTCGCCGGGGACGTTAATGTCAACGAGGTTGCTCCTCTTGTCCGACGTCTCGGCATGATGACGCTTGGCGGACGGTTCCTCCGCCATGGCCTTCCTCCGGCGACTGTGGGCTTTGGAGAGAGAAGTTTTTGGTTTGTGTTCAGTGGAAATGGAAGCGGCAATGGTGGTTTGTGGGAACGAGGGAGAGGTGGAATAGAATGGGATTTTGTGTAGTGCGTGGACGGGGATTTTGCCTGAGGCGGTTCGTTTGGGGTCGTGGGTGTTGTGGCGTGGGGTCACTGTTTGCAGTCCCTTGTGCCAACCGCTCAGTGGGTGGCGCGGATGGTGGCATGGAAGAACTAACCATCCATGTGAAATGGTTTTTACTATTGAACTGACTAGTCTTGTCAAGTTGTACTTTTGACCTGCCAAATCCCACTTGCACGTATCTGCGGCGGTGATGATGGCATTTTACTGTGGCACCGATTCGTATAGTCAAGCTGTACTTATCAGCTGCTTATCCCACTTGCACGTGTCAGCGTCGGTGTTGATGGAGGTCTGAACTCCTCTACTGTCGTACTCGGACTGGTGATTGAAGTGTAATTGAACGTACCAAATACCAGTGACACTATGTGTGGTGCTAATGTTTTTTTAAAACAATTTTCGTATTTTTTCAAAGGATGTTTATATCAAGATAATCTATGAGTAGTTTTTGCAGATAAATTAGATTTTCACCAGTACAGGATGTATTATATTTGCATTTTGCTAGAGGTAATTATTTTCATGTACTGATGGTGTTTCTAAATTGGGACTGGCAGGAGCAGGCATAGCTTTGTTTTTTCAAAACGATTTTAATTGAGTCGTTAACTGGTGTGTTTGTTTTACTATGCCTTTTGTACTACCGACTGAGATTTATCAGTACTGATGTACTACAAGAGTTTATATTTTTCCTTGGCATTTTTTTGTTGCTGAGTTACTGGCTGACAGTAGCGTTTTGCATCAGATATATCCAGATAATTTTTTTCAAATTTATTTGTGACTGCATTCAAAAGGATTATCAAATGGTTTAAATAATAATGTCACTGCTTCAGCGGGCACAACTCAGAAATTATATCAGTACTGATGTGTACTCAGCCTTGTACTGACGTCTGAGAGTTATCAGTACTGATGTACTACAAGATTTTAAATTTTTCACTCACATATTATTTTACCTGAGTTACTGGTTCACAGTATCGTTTTGTGTCGGGTATATACAGATAAGTTTTTCAAACGTATTTTTGTGACTGCTCCAGCGGGCACAAATCAGAAACTAAAAAATAACTTTAGTTCTGATCGAGACTAATCGACGTTAAAGCTAAATAAGTCTTGGTAACGACAGTGTTTGTGAAATACTTCATCATTATGTGCTGGGGCGATGAGACTACAAGGTTATTTTTTAGTTGACGCAGCAGGATAACCACTATGTATTGTTTAGTCTTGAGCTTCTCCTAACTGTCCTTGAATGTTGTGCCTTGCCGGCGCTCTTTCCAGGTTGAGCCTTGGCAGCTTCATCGTCAGTTTCAGTTTCCTCGCCTCCGACACTGTCATCTTCATTGTCTTCGTCTGATTGGCCATCATTCTCATCAAACTCTTCCTCTTCATCATCTTCATTTGATTGCTTGGAACTCTGTACCTTGCCCTGTTTATGTTCAGCTCCACCGACCTCCTTGCCCACTTTGCACGTGCGGGCATTATGTCAGTCAGTTCCCCCACACTTGCGGCAAGTGTAGCTGTTACGTGTGCTGTCTCTATTTGTAGAAAGCTGGGTGGCTCCAATCTGGTTGTTCTTGTTGACAGTGGCATCTATGCGGAGTGGGCATGTGCGGTAGTTATGGTTGCTCACGACGTTGCAGAAACCGCATGCCCTTATCCCGAGGGGTTTGCCGTCCAGGCCAAATTCCACGCGCTTGATGGGGCGTGGTGGCTTTTTGGCTGCTGCTTGCGTCTTGCTCTTCCTCCCTTTTGTGTTTGAGAATATTGGCGGTTTAATCACCCTTTCCTGCTGCTGCTGGTAGGATGTGCTATTGTCATGTTGTTCGCCTACAACACTATCAAGCTCATGATCTCGCATGTGAGTTTGTCGGCGCTCTTGAGTGTGCACATGGGCAAGCTCCGGTTGTTGCTGCTCTTCTTCCTCGTTCTCAAACGGGTCAATAGATCCCAGATGGTTCATCTCGGATAACATTGTAGCAATATCCTGGTCAATGGCTTCATTGTCCGCGACACCTCCATTTTTAGCAGAATGCATGGCGTCGAGTTCTTGTTCAAGTTTGTCCATGACGACCCGCGACCTTGCCACTTGCTCTTGGCTTCTCAAGCTTTTTCTGTGCACCCTCATGTTCAGCGTCAGCAGTGAGCTTTCAATGCAGTATTGGGATGCCTTGTTTGACGCTACTGTCCTCAAGTCATTTCTGTCAAATGTTGGCTGGATGTTCGGGCATTTGGTGTATCTCCTGAGTATGTATTTCTCTGTAATGTTGGCAGCCTTAATTGTCTGCATCATGCACAGGACATGCACGTAGAAAAGACCTGTATTTGTTTTTGGAAGAGGTGCATGTTTTTTGTCATTTCATTCAAACAAAAACTTTTGCAAAAAAAGTAGTACCGTATGTAACATCTTTTTTGCGCTCCTCACCTGTGTGGTCCCATAGCCTGCACTCGCACTCATATGTTTCTCCCATGGGGTCTGCCACCACCTGGAACGCGTGCTGAGCCCACACAGACAGTTTTTGCGGGTGGTTGTAGCGCACTAGGTACTTTGTGGGCTCTTCGGTCTCTGTCGCCGTGAAGAGCGTGCTTAGTTTCAGCCTATCTCTGATCTCGCTGTACACAGCTCGTGTGTACAGCTTTGCCATCTGGGTGTCAAACCCATAGTAGGTCAGCGTGTTTTGTTCCTTCTGCAGATGCAAGAATGATGATCATATTGTTAGTTTTCTCACAGGAAAAACTTCTAATAAAGCTTTTACTTTCGTAAGCATGTTATTTTTATGTCTTACGACAAGTGATAGAGATATACCCGGTTACCCATTATCTCCTGGTTCTCTGTCTGCCTCCTGGTTTTGATGCATGAGTTTACCTGACTGACAAACCTGTGTAGGTTATGTCTCTCATTTATGTAGTTCTTCTTGAGCACATAGTTCATGCTCTCACTTCCCTGCGTGGATGTCATTTTGGCGCAGAAAATTTCTTTGAAGTAGGCTGATATCCACTTCTCACGCTCGTTCCACATGCCACCCATTGTGGCATCATCATGGAGGTTGTACTTATCCTTGAGTCTTTTCCAGGCATCCTCAAACTCAGTTGGCATGAGGGGCCAGTTGAGAATTGATGTGAATTCATGTTTAAGGTCCTCGTGCAGGAAATACAGGTACGCAAGGTGTTCCCTGTACTTCTTCATAATGTGCCAGCGGCATAGCTTATGTACTGTGTTCTTGAAAACATCTGCGATCGCCAAAGCCATTGCCGGGCACTGGTATGGTAATGAGAAAATAGACTCTGAGTGGTCAGCAGAGATGGTTGTGCATATATACCAATAGAACTGAGTAAACATTTTTTTTGTTACTTTACTTTTCGTTTTTGGAAGGGGGGTGGTGGTTAGGGGTGGTTTTAGCGGTTGTACCTGTGAGGATGCATGTAGGAGCCTTCCTTCTCATGCACGTTAAAAATGTCTTGAACAACAACTTGAATGAATCTGCATCCTCATCTCTTATTAGGGCAAAAGCAAAGAATGTAGTCTGTAAGTGGTTGTTAGTTCTGACAAACACCCCAAGTGGCATATGGTACTTGTTGGTCTTATATGTTGTGTCAAACGTTACGCAATCTCCGAAGTCCTGATACGCCCCTCGGCAGCTTGCGTTCGCCCAGAATATGTTCTTAACTCTGTCGGACTCATCGAGTTGCATGTCACAGAAAAATTCCCTGTTTATAGCTTTCATCTCCCTAAAGAAGTTGAAAGTCTTTAGGACATCATCCACATCATCAATCCTTGAATTCTTTGCTTTCCTGCATATCAAAAGTTCATTGAAAATGCATGTTAAACTGGCGTCAGGTCATGCGTTGCGTGATATGTTTGTACTGACAGAGGAAAAATTACGGAGACGGTTTATGGGAGGAGAACAAGTTTGTACTTACAGGTTAATCAGGTCTTTGGCATTCATTTCGAGGAAGTAGCTACTAGGGTCATCACCGCCCAGTATGCTCATGATTTGCGCGTGTTCAATGCCTTTGAACTGCAGGTACTTGACGTACTCCAAGATTGCTTTGTCAAAGTTTTTGTGGGAGTGCAAGAAGACAAGCATTTCTGCGGTGAGCTGTAGCCTGTGGTTGTGTTCCCAGACTATCTCCTTTACGACAAATGTTCCATCTTTTTCTTTCTTCAGCCTCATTTTAGCCCCACAGTTAGTTCTGGTTGTCGTCTTGTTACGCTATCTATTTGCTTCAGACACCTTTGATTCATAAACTCCATGGCACGTGCAATAAAGGTAGGCTCTGGTCTTAAACTTGGGGCCTTCCCTGACAGCAAAACCAGCGTGCTTTGCATATACGTTGTAGAAGTTCTTAGTTTCTTCGAAAGTTTCAAACCTCATCTCTAGCCTTGGCAGAACATAAGCTTCTATATCAGGTGGCTGCACACAACAGTGACCAAACAAAAATGTTAGATGGGGTGGTCACAGCACCATGGTATGGACTGTGCTTATGTTTTTTTTCTTTTCTATATGGATACTTACATGTGTATAGCTCTGCGCTGCATCTGGTGTTTCTTGTTCTCCCTGGTTTATGGGCGCCGGTGGTGTCACCCTTGGCACATGCAGCAATGCATCTCTTAGAGGGAGCAACGTTGTACGGCTATCTCCCCTTAGATTCATTGTGAGGTTGTTCCCGTCTATATGGCTCATATCTTGTACCTTTGAACCTGCTAGATTGGCCAAAATTTCTGTCTTTTTGCCCTGGTCTTCCCGTCGCAACTGCTCTTGCAGCACGGATGATTGATGTTGACGGAGCGACTGGTGGAAGCCTTGTTGCAACCCATCCACGGCTTCCTGTCCTTGGCTTTTTGCATGCACTGGGGAAGGAAAACATTTGTTGTTGGTGATATTGTTGGCCTTGTTGCAACCCAGCAGCGGCAAAGCTTGCATTCCCAGATATTGGTCTTTGCTGTATAGAAGAACCTGTCCGTGCTTCTGATGTTTGCGGTGTATCTTCAAATCTGCCTATACTGTTGAAATATCCAGACGGTATTTCTGGTGTTACCCAACCAGGTGGTGCCCCATATCTGTCTGGCTCATGAAATTCTTGCTGCGTGCACCGCCTTGCATGCTTCTGCAAACAACATTCAACAGTTTTGAGATTAATCTGGTTCATTCTCAGTCGAACTGATGAACGTTGATGCTCAAACACGGATGTACTGATGTACTGTTTCTTCTACAACTTATGCAACTATAGTAGAAGTACTCCTAGTTTATGTATCATTGAACTTACTGTGTAAATGTGGCACTCTCTTATCACTATATACTTGGACTGATGCATACGTTTTTAAGTTTTTTTACTTGAACTGAAGATAGCATATTAGATGCACTGACAGTAACCTCGACATCCTAATCGTGCATCAATGCATCTACATTACAAGTACTGCCAGTTTATGTATCACTGAACTTACTGTGTACCAATTTTATATTATTATTTTCAGTAACAGTTTTGTTAATCGTTTGAACTGACGCAACTACATGACTTGTACTCTTTAAAGATAGCAACATACAACTTTTCAGTGGTAGCTGAACCTTTTGTCACTATCTACTTGGACTGACGCATATGTTTTTAAGTTTTTTTTACTTGAACTGAAGATAGCATATCAGATGCACTGACAGTAAGCTCGACATTTGTAATCACGCATCAATGCATCTACATTACAAGCACTGCTAGCTTATGTATCACTGAACTTACTGTGTACCAATTTTATATTATTATTTTTAGTAACAGTTTTGTTAATCGTTTGAACTGACGCAACTACATGACTTGTACTCTTTAGAGATAGCAACATACAACTTTTCAGTGGTAGCTGAACCTTTTGTCACTATCTACTTGGACTGACGCATATGTTTTTAAGTTTTTTTACTTGAACTGAAGATACCATATTAGATGCAGTGACAGTAAGCTCGACATTTGTAATTGCGCGTCAATGCATCTACATTACAAGCACTGCTAGCTTATGTATCACTGAACTTACTGTGTAGCAATTATATATATATTTTTTTCGGTAACAGTTTTGTTACTCGTTCGAACTGATGCAATTACATGACTTGTACTCTTAGAGATAGCAAACATACAACTTTTCAGTGGTAGCTGAACCTTTTGTCACTGTCTACTTGGACTGACGCATATGTTTTTAAGTTTTTTTAACTGAACTGGAGAGAGCATATTAGATGCACTGACAGTAACCTCGACATGCTAATTGCGCATCAAGTGGCAGGGGTGTAAACGAACTGATGCAAGCATTTGCAATGTACTGATGCAGCACAGATGCATCACACAATTTTGTACTCATGAACCCAATAGTGTAACATGTAGGCAGAGCATAGCAGCACAGATAAACTGATGGACTGATAAATTGACAGAAACATGGTACCTATCTTCATTCAAACATGATAAATTGACGAATTGGTGTTGCTAGTAATGTGTGTGGGAAGAATTCATCACCTGCATCTTGTTGCATGTGACTCTATCTTCGTTTTGTTGGCGGCGTATTGGCAAGAACTTGGGAGGTGGAGCCATTGTTGTTGGGTAGACGACCGTGCTTGTGGTGGAGCTCTGTCGACGAGGTCCATCAAGGGGCGGAGGTAGGAGGCGTGGATCACGGCCCAGGCGAATCTCCGGCGCACGGCAGCGGGAAGGCACGCGGGGAAGCTCCTGCACCAGGCGGCGGGTAGGCGAGTGGAGAAGCTCCTGCACCAGACGGAGGGAGGCGTGCGGGGAGGCTCTGGCGCCCGGCAGCGGGGAAGCACGCGGGGAGGCTCCGCCGCCCGGCGGTGGGGAGGTGCGCGGGGATGCTCCGGCGCCGGACGAGGCGACCGATGGTGGCGGCGGTCGGGCTGGCGGCATGGCTAGATGGCGGCGCGTCGGGGGGGGAGTGATGGCTGTGGATTAGGGGCCGGTGATGCAAATTCGCCGTCGGCGGTTCACGGCGCCGCGGACTACCTCGCTCCAGCTGCCGCCGTTGCTCGCTCGCCCGCGACGGCTGCCTCCGGTGGTAGGAAGTGGGTCGGATTGGGGCTGGGTCTGTCGTGGACGCGTCACGCCTTATAGGGGGCAAGGGTAACAGAATAATATTCTGTTACCGGTAACTCATATATATATATATGAGTTTATGTCCTCTACAGCATTCATGTCGGGGGGTTGGGTGTGACATATGCCAATGGATGGCTTATCATGGTGGGAGCGAGTAGAACGTCGCCGGTGCCTGGAAGTGGGATGAGGCGTAGACACGTACGCTGGCGCACTTTACCCAGGTTCGGGGCTCTCCTAGGAGATAACACCCCTAGTCCTGCTCTGTGGGGTCTCCGCATGATCACTAAGGCACAAGTGGTACAATGGTGCTCCTTGAGCTGTGTGCTAGAGGCAGGAGGAGGCAAGGCTAGCTCTCTTCCTGCTCCAGGGTAGTGGGTAGTTCTAATGGGGTGGGAACCCTTTGCATTGGCGTCCTGGGGAGTTTATATAGGCCTACCCCCAAGGGTACAACGGTAATCTGGCCGGGTGCTGGACCCAGCTGTCAGTGTCTCTGGCCTCCGGCTTCTCCGCCGACTACTGGGGCCCGCCGCCTGGTCCGGTACGGAGCCGACAGGCCGCTCCCGCCGCAGGCGGGTCTGGTTGCTCGCTGTTCACTGTAGCCATGCTGCTAATGACGCTGGCTTGGTCAGCTCAGTGTGGCTACAGTCCCGCCGCATGGTGGGAGATGTAGCCACACCATGTCTTATCTGGTTAATGGTGCACATACTTCAAGGGAGGGGCCGGCCGCCTGCTGGAGGCTGGCCTTCCCCAAGTCCGACTGGTCCGGCATCCGCCGTCTTCCGGGCTATCACTGCCTGATAGGACCCGCAGCCCGCCGGCCGTTGTCACGACCAGTTTTTCAATAAAAATATTAATTGAAAGACCGATCTTTTGATGTCCAGTGTGAGGAAAATCCTCCTCATTGGTAGACAAAACTTTGATACAATAAGCCAGTAGAATTAATATATTACAAGGGGTTGAGCTGGAGTCGCTCAACAATTATTACAAGCACGCCAATAATTATACATATGGCGGATATGGCACAATGGTGGGGTGGCAATACTACTGACTCGAGATAAAAGTGGTTGGGTGGAGTAACACAGTGGAGTGCGTAGCAATACTGCTACACTGGCGGCTCATCGAGCGTCGAGGTGAGGCTTGACGAATTTTATTTAGGTAGCGGAAGCGGTTATAACAGTGACCAAAACCAGGGTCGCACGAGACTGACTGGGACTCCTCTAAGCGTCGGACTCGCTATCGAACTCCTCATCCATGAGATCGCCTTCGTCTGCATCTGGCCAAATCAACAAGCCAGGTGAGTACTTTGAAAGTACTCGCAAGACAGTTCGGACAGGAGATATAACAAATGCATGCATAAATGCGTCATGAGTATTTTAACAATGGCACATTTAATTCATAAAGACAAGACAGGTAAAATGGGAGTCGGCGGTAGTCCGCTCGAAAACCCAAAGAAATAACCGTAAATCCAATCGGGTGTCTGAAGCGACGCCTCGAAAGGAAGATAAATAAGTAAAACACGCCGCAGTCGGGCGTTTAGGCGACACCACATAAAGGGCTTAGAGCAAAATAGATAATAACAATGCCGCAGTCGGACGTCTCAGCGACGTCACAGGAAGGGCTTATAGCAACATAAATAATAACAATGCCGTAGTCGAACGTCTGAGCGACGTCACAGAAAGGGCTTATAGCAACATAAATAATAACAATGCCGCAGTCGGACGTCTGAGCGACGTCACAGAAAGGGCTTATTGTAACATAAATAATAACAATGCCGCAGTCGGACGTCTGAGCGACTTCACAGAAAGGGCTTATAACAAAATAAATAATAACAATGCCGCAGTCGGACGTTTGAGCGACGTCACAGAAAGGGCTCATAACAAAATAAATAATAACAATGCCGCAGTCGGACGTCTGAGCGACGTCACATAAAGGGCTTATAATAAATAATAATAATGCCGCAGTCGGACGTCTAAGCGATGTCACATAAAGGGCTCATAACAAAATAAATAATAACAATGCCGCAGTCGGACGTCTGAGCGACGTCACATAAAGGGCTTATAGTTCATTGTCATAACGTGTGAGGGTTATTGTACACAGAAAAATATTCCACACAAGATGGTTAACGGTTAGTCCTTCACAAGACACAACATTAACCAAACTTCACACTCCTTTAGCTTACCGGGGTTCTTGCCATCAAGACTGACAATTGACAAGATAAAGAGGACCCGGAACAGGGTCATGGATAGGATGTTGTAATGGGGAGTTGACTCTGCAGAGTTTGTACTAAAATACCCACAGCCAACAGATTTCCGTAGTCACGAGGGACTAGTTTCGTTTATGGTATTTCGGAAGAAACACAACTTAACCAGTACACACCCATCCCACTTCACGTTGCCAGGAATCACCCTTGATAGCGTTCAAGAAAAACTTTGAGACGGGGAGATCACAATCTCGAATAGCATGGGATCAAATTTATATACGCGCGCTCTAAGGGGTGCCCCCCTCTCGGTCCCAACCGGAAACACCGATGCCCCCTGACCGGATGAAAGGCTTTAATCCAGGGCCATGGAACCTTCATCCCGGCCTCTCCATTTGGTGTGTACCGGGAAGTGGTTTACATCTTACTAAGCCATATCCCTTGCGGGAAACATACGGAAAGGGAAATGAACGGGAGTTGATATCGGGGTCAACAAACATACTGGCATAATACTGGCATGCTACAACACTACCATCTTAGCCATCTTCATGCCACCACGTGGCCATGCAACCTCATTTCCATGAACTCATGGATTTCCGTAACTCACTTGTCTCAGCTTTTCATGAAACAAAATTTATTGGGATGCTTATGAACATGACATGAAACTATTCAATGCAAACATGCCAAGACACTCATCATATCAAAAGTTCAAACATGCTTGCCTGGCTCGGAGTAGTCGGGGCCTAGTTCGGCGAAGTTCGCGTCTCCGTCACCACCTTCGGTATCTACGGTACACAAAATACACGCGCTATCGTAAATACCGTGGGGGTACAGAAAGTTGATCCAAATATTGTTCAAATAAATATGATAAAAAACTAGAAAAAAATTTGAAGAGGACACAAAAAGAATCACTCAAAAGTTCCTTTCTGATAAAAAGTTATAATGGTTTTAACCCAAGGGCCCATCTGTAATGAAACAGAAAGTTTCCAGGGGCTCACTTATAAAAATAGAAAACGATTCGACTGAAAATATGCCGGCCCAGAGGGGAGACGTACTTTGGCAGAAGACGCCTTCAGAAAATGATTCGTTTAAAAAAAGGACTGAGAGGCTGACGGGTGGGCTCCACCTGTCGGGTTTGAAAATCCAAAACGAGAGAAACAGAGCGCGACGGCGCCCGAGAGGTGCGGTGGTCGCCGGCGGTGATCCACGGAGAGGTAGGGTGATCGGACGGTACCTTCGTGATCAGGGCACCATTCCGCGTCTGAGGGAGGTGGAAGTGGTCGCCGGCGAGTACTGTGTCGACGGTGGCCCTTGCTCCGGCGGACGGCGGTTCGGACGAGGACGGAGCTCGCCGGAGAGGGCTGCAAGGTTCAAATTGACGAGGGGGTTAGGGTGCTAGGTGTGGAAGAGGGCTGCATATGGGGTTTGGGCGTCGGAGATGGCCTCACCGCAGTGGATGCTGCTGGAGCTCGAGGCGGACGGAGGTGGCCGGAGTCGAGGAAGAAGGGCTCCTCGAGGCCCCTCCAGTGGTCAGGCAGGATGTGGTGAGGTGGTGTAGCCGGGCGTGAGTGCTAGCGGGCTCGGGGTGCTATATATAGCCGCCCCGAGGCGGTTGCCGAGAACGGGGTTCTCCGGTGAGGTGATTACGGCGCCGTGGAGGTTGCACGGGAGGTTGCAGAGGTGGGGCGTCATCGCGGTCGTTCCCTGGTTTGGTTTGTGCGCTAACAGCATTGGGATTAGGTGGCTTAGGTGGAGTTCGACGGAACGGGGCGGCGCGGGCCCGTCGGCGGCAGAGAGCGCGCTCTGTGCGTGCTGCGCCACGGCGACGGTGCCGCACGCGTGCGCTGGCACGGAGACGGCCACGCGGAGCCACCAGGGGGTTTGGGCGGCGCCGAACGGCGTTGCGCCGCAGTTCTGCTCGCTGTTGGCCGCTACGGTGATTCGGCCGCCGCAAGACACGCCGGCGTAGGCGGGCCAAGGTGCCACCGACGCCAGCAACGCGCCAAGCGCGTGTGTGAGGCTCTGGACAAGCAAGTTAGGCCGTGAGCAACGTGCCAAGTGCACTGTGAGCATGTGACTGAATCCCTGACGACGATCGACACTGAACCCTGAATTTAACTGAAGATGAACATAACAGTGCATGCAAGGTGTTCGACAGAATGATTCTGGCCTCTAGGGATTTTTCCTTGAGCTGATTTTTGGTGGAGCGGTCTCTCATTGCAACTAGAGGTTGCCTGAATTTTGGTGGAATTTTTGGAGAAGTGTAGATATGAATTTCACCAAATTTGGCAAATCTGGTCCAAACTTGCAGTGAGTGAAATTTGAAATATTTGAAAAGAAGAAGAGTGGATCAAGATGGTTCTGGGTTGTGGGTACAAAGGACTATACAATGGTACTGAGTTGAGGTCAAAAACCAAAAGCCTTTGGGTACTTGCTTTGCAAATCACTTAGGCTCAAAAGAAAAGGCAGAATTATTTGGAAAGAGAAAATAATTGGAATAAAATCCAAAAATGGAGTTTATTGGTGTGGACAGAATGTTTGGGTTGTATCCAAGTGGAAGGAGGGGTTTTTGAGAGGAGTTTTACCATGAGTGGCATGGCAAAACAAAAATGGATCAAACCAAATAAAAATCCTAAAACCAAAAGGTTTTCTTTTTTAGAAGAAAACTCAATCCAGAAAGAGTTTTAGAGAGTAGACTTAGAAGAGGGTTTTTAAAAAAAAATTAAATGACCTTTTTCAAACCAGCAAGGCTCCTTTTTTTTGAAAATAAAACCATAAAAATTTTTGGAGTGTCACAGCACCTACCCCCTTAGGAAAAATCTCGTCCCGAGATTTCAGCTGATCCTTAAACAGGTGTGGGTGCTCTGTCCGAAGAAAATCCTCTCTTTCCCAAGTGGCTTCACTCTCGGTGTGATTGCTCCACTGAACTCTGAAAAATTTGATGGTTTTCTGTCTGGTTCTCCTTTCAGATTCTTCCAATATTTTCACTGGGTGTTCGCGATAGGTGAGGTCTGGTTGTACGTCGATGTTCTCATGAGATACTTGCTTCTCTGGGTTGCTCACGCACTTTCTTAATTGGGAGACGTGGAACACGTCGTGGATGTCGGACAATTCTTCGGGCAAGTCTAACTGGTAGGCTACCGTGCCTCTTCGTTCCACTATGCAGAATGGTCCAATGAATCTTGGTGCTAACTTCCCCTTAATCTTAAACCGTTGTAGTCCCCTCATAGGAGATACTCATAGGTACACAAACTCACCGGGTTCAAAATTGACTTCACGATGTTTCCGATCGTAATAACTTTTCTGTCGGCTCTGAGCCGTCTTAAGTCGGTCCCTGATTAGCTTGACCTTTTCCTCGGCTTCCTTGAGCATGTCTGGGCCGAAGATACGGCTGTCTCCGGTCTCTGACCAATTTAGCGGGGTACGGCATCTTCGCCCGTACAAGGCTTCAAAAGGTGCCATTTGCAGGCTGGTCTGGTAACTGTTGTTGTATGCAAACTCGGTGTATGGTAGGCTTTCCTCCCAACTGGCTCCATAAGTGAGGACACATGCCCTCAGCATGTCTTCCAAAATTTGATTTACGCGCTCAGTTTGTCCATCGGTCTGTGGATGGTATGCGGTGCTGAAAGCTAGTTGGGTCCCCAGGGACTGTTGCAGGTGATCCCAAAATCCAGAGACGAATTGTGTGCCTCTGTCAGATATTATGGTCTTCGGAACACCATGTAGACAGACAATACGGGAAAGATAAAGCCTGGCGAGCTTCTGAGTGGTGTGAGTTGTTTTTACGGGAATGAAGTGCGCTACTTTAGTCAATCTATCCGTGATGACCCATATGGCATCATGCCCATGTTGTGATCTAGGTAGCCCAACAATGAAATCCATTCCGATCTCGTCCCATTTCCACTCGGGTATCTTATTTGGTTGCAATAGTCCGGCCGGTTTCTGGTGCTCGGCCTTTATGCGCTGACATGAGTCACAACACGCAATAAACGTGGCTATGTCCCTCTTTATGCCATGCCACCAAAATGTTTCCTGAAGGTCTTTGTACATTTTTGTTCCTCCAGGGTGAATTGAATACGGGGCGGTGTGGCCCTCAGCCAAGATCTGTTGTTTAAGGTCATGAATATTTGGTACGCAAAGTCTATTCTCGTACCACAATATTCCTTGCTCATCGACAATGAATTCTGGGGCCTTGCCCAATTTCATCTTCCGTTTTATGCCTTCAATGCTTGGGTGACCACGCTGAGCCTCTTTAACTTTTTCTATCAGGGTAGGTTGTATCTCTAAGTTTGACACACTGCCTTCGGTGACCATCATTCGGTTGAGCTTAGCAAATTCCTGCCGAAACTCAGGTCTCAAGTTTGTCATGATGTCGTTGTTTGGACTGGGGTTCTGACTTAGAGCATCTGCTACAACATTTGCCTTGCCTGGGTGGTAGTGGATTCCAACATCATAATCCTTTACCAATTCCAACCAGCGTCGTTGCCGTAAATTGAGTTCTGGTTGGGTGAAAATATACTTGAGGCTCTTATGGTCCGTGTATATTTCACAACGATTTCCATGTAAGAAGTGTCTTCATTCCTTGAGTGCATGGATAACTGCAGCTAACTCTAGGTCATGAGTAGGATAATTTTCCTCATGCTTGCGAAGCTGTCTGGAAACATAAGCGACAACCTTGCCTTCCTGCATTAATACGCACCTGAGGCCCTTTCGAGATGCGTCACAATATACCTCAAAATTCTTGTGTATGTCTGGCACAGTTAATACTGGTGCTGTCGTTAGTTTCCTCTTTAGTTCTTGGAAACTTTTCTCACAAGCCTCCGTCCATTCAAACTTCTTGTCCTTCTTGAGAAGTTGTGTCATTGGCTTTGCTATCATGGAAAATCCTTCAATAAATCTTCGGTAGTACCCTGCCATTCCTAGAAAACTTCGTACGTTCGTTACGCTGGCTGGTGTTTTCCAGCCAAGTATGGCCGTGACTTTTTCTGGGTCTACGGCAATACCTTCTTGGGTTAATACATGGCCCAGATAACCTACTTTCCTTAGCCAAAATTCACATTTGCTGAATTTGGCGTATAACTGATGCCTCCTGAGTTCTCCTAGCACAATTCGGAGATGTTCAGCATGCTCTTCGGGCGTCTTGGAGTATATCAGAATGTCGTCGATGAATACCACAACAAACTTGTCCATGTACTTCATAAATACTTTGTTCATGAGGTGAACAAAATATGCGGGGGCGTTCGTTAGCCCAAATGGCATTACTGTGAACTCATATAGTCCATATCTGGAGGTGAAGGCTGTCTTGGGAATATCTTCTGTCCGTACTTTTAATTGATGGTACCCTGACCTCAAGTCAATTTTTGAGAATACCTTGGCCTGAGCGAGCTGATCAAATAAATCATTTATTCGTGGCATTGGATACTTGTTCTTGATTGTGACCATGTAAGTGCTCGATAATCGATACACAACCTTAGTGTGCCATCCTTCTTTTTGGCAAATAATATTGGTGAACCCCAAGGTGAGGAGCTGGCTCGTATATACCCTTTGTCCAATAGTTCCTTTATTTGTTTCTTCAATTCTACTAATTCGGATGGTGCCATTTTGTATGGTTTCTTGTATATGGGAGCAGTTCCTGGTGCTAGCTCAATGCTGAATTCTATTTCTCGGTCTGGTGGCATACCTGGCAGCTCTTCAGGAAATACGTCTGGAAATTCACATACCACTGGAACCTTGCTTAATTCAGAAATATCCACCTTATTCAATCTCGGTTGCCGGGATATATTCCTCTCTTTGGCCGAAACTTTTATTGTCTTCCCGTGGTGATGGGTGAGGATCACGGTCCTGTTGAAGCAGTCAATAAAGCCTTTGTTGGTGGTTAACCAATCCATCCCTAAGATGACATCCAGCCCTTTATTTTCTAATACAATAAGGTTGGCGTGAAATTCCAATCCTTCGAACTCAATTGTCACACCTTGGCAGTAACTCTGGGTGACTTGCTTAATCCCAAGGGACTTGACGATCATTGATTTTTCCAAGGGAAGGATCGAAAAATTATTTTGCAAAGCGAAACTTTTCGAAACGAATGAGTGAGAAGCTCCAGAATCAAACAAAACCATGGCAGCTATTGTGTTGACAGGAAACATACCGAGTATGATATCTGGGGCATTCTGTGCTTCCTCTCTGGTCACGTGGTTCAGGTGACCCTTCCTGTGATTGTTGTTGGGGTTGAAATTGTTGCGCTTGGGCGCTGAATTATTGCCACCGTTGTTTGGCTTCGGGGTCGAGTTCCTTGGCTTGGGGCATTGTTTGGCATAGTGCCCTTCTTCCCCACAAGCGTAGCAGGTCCTGCCTGGGCGATATGTGAACTCTTTATCTCTGGCATGGAAATTCTTGACTGGTCGTGAGACATTTGTCGGGGTTTTGTGTGTATCACCTTTCTGAAAATCTGCCTTGCTTCGGGGATTGCGAGCATAATTTTTCTGGTCCCTTTTTCGCTTGCGGAAATCTTCCAGGCTGCGCCTCTCATTTTCCAAGGTAATGGCCTTATCCACTAGTGTCTTGAAATCTAGAAAAGTGTGTACGACCAGTTGGCATTTAAGCGCAGGCGCCAGGCCGTCCAAGAAATTCTCCATCTTCGTACTTTCAGTCATACGCTCCTCATTGGCATAGCAAGATAACAGTGTAAATTGTCCGTTGTATTCTGACACTGTCATGGTCCTTTGCTTGAGATCATCGAATTCTCTCTTCTTTATTTTCATAAGGCTTTTAGGAATATGCACCCCACGAAAACCTTCCTTAAAATCGTTCCAAGTTACATTATTCTCGTTGGGGTGCATGTGTAGGAAATTCTCCCACCATGATGCAGCTGCTCCTGTCAGATAGTGGGGTGCATATAGCACTTTTTCCTGGTCTGAACACTTGGCAATAATTAATTTTCTCTCCATGTCTCGAAGCCAGTCTTCGGCCTCAAGAGGTTTGTCAGTATGAGAAAATGTTTGGGGACGCGTCTTCTGTAGCTCAGACAACTTGGATTGCTGCTGAAATTGTCCGGGGCGATTTCCCATAGTGATGACCTGATTCATTAATTCCTGATGCTGTTGCTGACTCTGCTCATAAAGGCGGCACATTTGTGAAAGTGCCGATTCACTGCCCTGTTGGCTCGACTGTCCCTGTGTGAAATTGTTGCTGTGTTGTGCTTCATAATTTTCCTCTGGCGGAGCTGGCATGGAGCACGTCCAAGGACGAGACATTTTTCACTCTGGGGAAACATTTTGCAAAACTCATAAGAAAAGAAATTGAGTCGTAAAAATAAATGCACAAGGACAAACAAAACCAAAAAGGACACTCCAGGATATTTTTTTTGAAATAAAACATCGTTTGCGCACGGAGAAGGACTACTCATACATATCTTACATGCAGGCGGTAATTATACAGTACATCACTCAGGATATGCGTACATATTCCTGACATGTTATTTAGGCTAGTGCACTTCTCCAGCTCCTACATGATGCGCAAACAGGCTACTACTCACAACCTATGTACATATCATACAAGTCGGTACATCGCATGGCGATTAAACGCACTTAGTCGGAGGGAATGTTGAGGACGTCCTTTGCCCTGCCGAGGGTGAGACGCAGTGAGGGTGGGGACTCAACTTCCTCCTCGCTAATAGGCTCCAGACGGGTAGTGCTGCGCTGAGTAGATGGAACGGGTGCCCTATATGGAGCAACATGTACCGGTGTGGGCGCAGTGGGTGGCGCAGAGCGGACTGGAGTGGGTGCAATGGCTTGGTTGAATTCCTCGGTGGAAGGCAGGCGACGAGGAATGCCGCGTATGGCCGGTGCATAAGATGCTGAGGACGAGACGAACGTCAGTGGTGGTGCGGTGTGCAGAAGCTCCCTCCTGTTGGCGGCACAGCCATGGACTGAGTCCATGCGGGCAGCCACGAGGTCGTCCACCAGGCTGTCGAAGGCTGCCTCCAGAGCTCGGAGATACCCGACGAGCATTTCAAAAGCCTCATCTCGCTCTCCTCTGGGGCAAGAGTATGAGTAGTGACAAGCGTATGGCATGTGACATGGAAGGTAGCAGTAACGACGATTCTTCATCGATGGAAGGTCTTCCCTGAGACGAGCTATCGCCTCTCGGGCTGCCATCTGCATAGCATGCCGCTCAGTAGGCATGGCTCTCCCCAAGTACCGGAAGCGACGTAGCTCAAGACGCCCTCCCTTGAATTGCACCGCAGCCTGGTGCATGGTCAGACCATCGTTGACTTTGTGCTGATAGAGTGAGAAGACGGGGCGCACGGATGGCCCCATCGCCACCTGAACGATGAAGGTGAGGAGCTTGACGAACCCATCGGGCTCGTTGGCGAACATCTGAGACTCGCAGTTGCTGTCGGCCATCTACAAAAGTAGGCAAAAATTCTGAGTGGTCAGATCATAAATTTATGCTGACTGTCAGAAAATGACTACATTTGCAAAAATAATAGCTCTATTTTTGCTAATATTCGATTAGCGATCGCACCTAGTGGCTTCCTACAGTCATCCTGGCTCTGGTACCAAGCTTGTCACGACCGGTTTTTCAATAAAAATATTTATTGAAAGACCGATCTTTTGATGTCCAGTGTGAGGAAAATCCTCCTCACTGGTAGACAAAACTTTGATACAATAAGCCAGTAGCATTAATATATTACAGGGGGTTGAGCTGGAGTCGCTCAACAATTATTACAAGCACGCCAATAATTATACATATGGCGGATATGGCACAATGGTGGGGTGGCAATACTACTGACTCGAGATAAAAGTGGTTGGGTGGAGTAACACAGTGGAGTGGGTAGCAATACTGCTACACTGGCGGCTCATCGAGCGTCGAGGTGAGGCTCGATGAATTTTATTTAGGTAGCGGAAGCGGTTATAAACAGTGACCCAACCAGGGTCGCACGAGACTGACTGGGACTCCTCTAAGCGTCGGACTCACTATCGAACTCCTCATCCATGAGATCGCCTTCGTCAGCATCTGGCCAAATCAACAAGCCAGGTGAGTACTTTGAAAGTACTCGCAAGACAGTTCGGACAGGAGATATAACAAATGCATGCATGAATGCGTCATGAGTATTTTAACAATGGCACATTTAATTCATAAAGACAAAACAGGTAAAATGGGAGTCGGCGGTAGTCCGCTCGAAAACCCAAAGAAATAATCGTAAATCCAATCGGGTGTCTGAAGCGACGCCTCGAAAAGAAGATAAATAAGTAAAACATGCCGCAGTCGGGCGTCTAGGCGACACCACATAAAGGGCTTAGAGCAAAATAGATAATAACAATGCCGCATCCGGACGTCTAAGCGACGTCACAGAAAGGGCTTATAGCAACATAAATAATAACAATGCCGCAGTCGGACGTCTGAGCGACGTCACAGAAAGGGCTTATAGCAACATAAATAATAACAATGCCGCAGTCGGACGTCTTAGCGACGTCACAGAAAGGGCTTATAGCAACATAAATAATAACAATGCCGCAGTCGGACGTCTGAGCGACGTCACAGAAAGGGCTTATAACAAAATAAATAATAACAATGCCGCAGTC
>NC_041383.1:715438887-715516303 GCF_002162155.2 Triticum dicoccoides
ATGCCGCATCCGGACGTCTAAGCGACGTCACAGAAAGGGCTTATAGCAACATAAATAATAACAATGCCGCAGTCGGACGTCTGAGCGACGTCACAGAAAGGGCTTATAGCAACATAAATAATAACAATGCCGCAGTCGGACGTCTGAGCGACGTCACAGAAAGGGCTTATAACAAAATAAATAATAACAATGCCGCAGTCGGACGTTTGAGCGACGTCACAGAAAGGGCTCATAACAAAATAAATAATAACAATGCCGCAGTCGGACGTCTGAGCGACGTCACATAAAGGGCTTATAATAAATAATAACAATGCCGCAGTCAGATGTCTAAGCGACGTCACATAAAGTGCTCATAACAAAATAAATAATAACAATGCCGCAGTCGGACGTCTGAGCGACGTCACATAAAGGGCTTATAGTTCATTGTCATAACGTGTGAGGGTTAATATACACAGAAAAATATTCCACACAAGATGGTTAACGGTTAGTCCTTCACAAGACACAACATTAACCAAACTTCACACTCCTTTAGCTTACCGGGGTTCTTGCCATCAAGACTGACAATTGACAAGATAAAGAGGACCCGGAACAGGGTCATGGATAGGATGTTGTAATGGGGAGTTGACTCTGTAGAGTTTGTACTAAAATACCCACATCCAACGGATTTCCGTAGTCACGAGGGACTAGTTCCGTTTATGGTATTTTGGAAGAAACACAACTTAACCAGTACACACCCATCCCACTTCACGTTGCCAGGAATCACCCTTGACAGCATTCAAGAAAAACTTTGAGACGGGGAGATCACAATCTCGAATAGCATGGGATCAAATTGATATACGCGCGCTCTAAGGGGTGCCCCCCTCTCGGTCCCAACCGGAAACACCCATGCCCCCTGACCGGATGAAAGGCTTTAATCCAGGGCCATGGAACCTTCATCCCGGCCTCTCCATTTGGTGTGTACCGGGAAGTGGTTTACATCTTACTAAGCCATATCCCTTGCGGGAAACATACGGAAAGGGAAATGAACGGGAGTTGATACCGGGGTCAACAAACATACTGGCATAAGACTGGCATGCTACAACACTACCATCTTAGCCATCTTCATGCCACCACGTGGCCATGCAACCTCATTTCCATGAACTCATGGATTTCCGTAACTCACTTGTCTCAGCTTTTCATGAAACAAAATTTATCGCGATGCTTATGAACATGACATGAAACTATTCAATGCAAACATGCCAAGACACTCATCATATCAAAAGTTCAAACATGCTTGCCTGGCTCGGAGTAGTCGGGGCCTAGTTCGGCGAAGTTCGCGTCTCCGTCACCACCTTCGGTATCTACGGTACACAAAATACACGCGCTATCGTAAATACCGTGGGGGTACAGAAAGTTGATCCAAATATTTTTCAAATAAATACGATAAAAAACTAGACAAAAATTTGAAGAGGACAGAAAAAGAATAACTCAAAAGTTCCTTTCTGATAAAAAGTTATAAGGGTTTTAACCCAAGGGCCCATCTATAATGAAACAGAAAGTTTCCAGGGGCTGACTTATAAAAACAGAAAATGATTCGACTGAAAATACGCCGGCCCAGAGGGGAGACGTACTTTGGCAGAAGACGCCTTCAGAAAACGATTCGTTTAAAAAAAAGGACTGAGAGGCTGACGGGTGGGCTCCACCTGTCGGGTTTGAAAATCCAAAACGAGAGAAACAGAGCGCGATGGCGCCCGAGAGGTGCGGTGGTCGCCGGCGGCGATCCACGGCGAGGTAGGGTGATCGGACGGTACCTTCGTGATCAGGGAACCATTCCGCGTCTGAGGGAGGTGGAAGTGGTCGCCAGCGAGTACTGTGTCGACGGCGGCCCTTGCTCCGGCGGACGGCGGTTCGGACGAGGACGGAGCTCGCCGGAGAGGGCTGCAAGGTTCAAATTGACGAGGGGGTTAGGGTGCTAGGTGTGGAAGAGGGCTGCAGACGGGGTTTGAGCTCGGAGATGGCCTCACCGCAGTGGATGCTGCTGGAGCCCGAGGCGGACGGAGGTGGCCGGAGTCGAGGAAGAAGGGCTCCTCGAGGCCCCTCCAGTGGTCAGGCAGGATGTGGTGAGGTGGTGTAGCCGGGCGTGAGTGCTAGCTGGCTCGGGGTGCTATATATAGCCGCCCCGAGGCGGTTGCCGAGAACGGGGTTCTCCGGTGAGGTGATTACGGCGGCGTGGAGGTTGCACGGGAGGTTGCAGAGGTGGGGCGTCATCGCGGTCGTTCCCTGGTTCGGTTTGTGCGCTAACAGCGTTGGGATTAGGTGGCTTAGGTGGAGTTCGACGGAACGGGGCGGCGCCGGCCCGTCGGCGGCAGAGAGCGTGCTCTGTGCGTGCTGCGCCACGGCGACGGTGCCACACGTGTGCGCTGGCACGGAGACAGCCACGCGGAGCCACCAGGGGGTTTGGGCGGCGCCGAACGGCGTTGTGCCGCAGTTCTGCTCGCTGTTGGCCGCTACGGTGATTCGGCCGCCGCAAGACACGCCGGCGCAGGCGGGCCAAGGTGTCACCGACGCCAGGAACACGCCAAGCGCGCGTGTGAGGCTCCGGACAAGCAAGTTAGGCCGTGAGCAACGTGCCAAGTGCACTGTGAGCATGTGACTGAATCCCTAACGACGATCGACACTGAACACTGAATTTAACTGAAGATGAACAGAACAGTGCATGCAAGGTGTTCGACAGAATGATTCTGGCCTCTAGGGATTTTTCCTTGAGCTGATTTTTGGTGGAGTGGTCTATCATTGCAACTAGAGGTTGCCTGAATTTTGGTGGAATTTTTGGAGAAGTGTAGATATGAATTTCACCAAATTTGGCAAATCTGGTCCAAGCTTGCAGTGAGTGAAATTTGAAATATTTGAAAAGAAGAAGAGTGGATCAAGATGGTTCTGGGTTGTGGGTACAAAGGACTATACAATGGTACTGAGTTGAGGTTAAAAATCAAAAGCCTTTGGGTACTTGCTTTGCAAATCACTTAGGCTCAAAAGAAAAGGCAGAATTATTTGGAAAGAGAAAATAATTGGAATAAAATCCAAAAATGGAGTTTATTGGTGTGGACAGAATGTTTGGGTTGTATCCAAGTGGAAGGAGGGGTTTTTGAGAGGAGTTTTACCATGAGTGGCATGGCAAAACAAAAATGGAGAGTAGACTTAGAAGAGGGTTTTTAAAAAAAATCCCAAAACCAAAAGGTTTTCTTTTTTAGAAGAAAACTCAATCCAGAAAGAGTTTTTAGAGAGTAGACTTAGAAGAGGGTTTTTAAGAAAAAAATTAAATGACCTTCTTCAAACCAGCAAGGCTCCTTTTTTTGAAAATAAAACCATAAAAATTTTTGGAGTGTCACAGCCGTACTGACAGGTCATCATGGGGAACAGTGCTCCGCCTGTCTGGAGTGATGTCTAGGGGGGAGTGGCAATGGTGCCGCGCCGTGCGAAGGTCTCCGCATGTACGGGGCACTGTGGCCACGCCAAGCCCAAGATTCGGGGGTGAGGGACTACACTGTAGCCACACCCTGTCTCATTCTCTTGATGAGGGTGCGGATTCTGAGGGCGCCAGGTGGCCGCCTGTACGACGCCGTCCTCTCTGGAGGCCGGCTGACTGAAGCCAGCCGCTCTTGGTGCCGTCTGCTGGTGGTTGGCCGTCCTCCGGTGGTCGGCCGTTGAGCCAGCCGGCCTCCGGAAGGTGGAGCTTCAGTTTGGGGTGTTGCAGGGCAAAGCCAGCCCAAAGTTTTGACAGGTTCAGGGACTCGGGTGAGGCTACCCATGGCCCATTATTCCGACAGTACTCCCCGAAGCCGATGAGGCGTTGCGGTCGAGGGGTCGCGAAGTCTCAGCGGCTTCCCCCCTCACCGAGCTCTGGGAGAATGCTCGATCCTCCTTGCGACACACCGACTGCTGGAGTTGGTTTTGACAAGGCTGTATCATCGGCCAATTTTGAACACCAAGGCGGGAAACAGGTGGCGTGCCTGCTAAGCTTCCCAGGCCTGCCGCCCGCCACAAGCACACCATGTGGCGCACGTGAGCCCGGCCAGCCTGCCATCCCACGCTCCTGATGGGACGTGACAGTGGTCCAGGCCTGCCACTACCGGGCCTTGACACGCGGGTGGATCCGCTGCGGCCGGGACGGGCGGTTGCGATTCCCGTGGGCGTTTAAGGCGCAGTAACTTCAGACAGTAATCGGGGGGTCGTGGGGTCGTGGGCGCAGTTAATCCCACGATCCCATGCCCCGCCCCTCGGCTTCGCAGCCCGAGGGCTATAAGTAGGGGGAGGAAGGGGAGTGGCGGAGCACGCGCGCCCTCCTCCCCACACTCTCTTCCTCCTCTTGCTCTCTCCACCACTGCTGCTGCCGCTGCATAGTGCTTGCCGAGGTGCTGCCGCAGTTCGCCGCCGTCGTGCTCCTCCTCCCCTCTCAGCTCCACTCGAGGCCATGGCGCGCGAGAAGGGCGGCGACTAAGACAGCTCGACGGTGATCGAAGACCACCTCGCCTTCCTCCGGAACATGCACCGGATGCCCAACGTGGCATTCATCAAGGCGCGGGTGCCACAGAAAGAGGAAATTTCACCGGCACCGAAGGCGAACGAGTGGGTCGTCTTCCGCTCGCACTTCCTCCTTGGCTTCGGCCTCCCAGCGAGCGGCTTCCTCCGCTTGTTCATGGACTTCAACCACCTCCAGCCGCATCAGCTAACGCCCAACACCATGACGTGATAACCCACCAGTATAGGGGATCGCAACAGCTTTCGAGGGTAGAGTATTCAACCCAAATTTATTGATTCGACACAAGGGGAGCCAAAGAATATTCTTGAGTATTAGCAGTTGAGTTGTCAATTCAACCACACCTGGATAACTTAGTATCTGCAACAAAGTATTTAGTAGCAAAAGTGGTATGATAATAATAGTAATGGTAGCAAAAGTAAAGATAAATGTTTTTGGGTTTTTGTAGTAGTTGTAACAGTAGCAATGGAAAAGTAAATAAGCAAAGAACAATATGTGAAAAGCTCGTAGGCAATGGATCGGTGATGGATAATTATGCCGGATGCGATTCCTCATGCAATAGTTATAACATAGGGTGACACAGAACTAGCTCCCATTCATCAATGTAATGTAGGCATGTATTCCGTAGATAGTCATACGTGCTTATGGAAAAGAACTTGCATGAGGTCTTTTGTCCTACCCTCCCGTTGCAGCGGGGTCCTTAAGGAAACTAAGGGATATTAAGGCCTCCTTTTAATAGAGAACCGGACCAAAGCATTAACACATAGTGAATACATGAACTCCTCAAACTACGGTCATCACCGAGAAGTATCCCGATTATTGTCACTTCGGGGTTGTCGGATCATAACACATAATATGTGACTATAGACTTGCAAGATAGGATCAAGAACACACATATATTCATGAAACATAATAGGTTCAGATCTGAAATCATGGCACTCGGGCCCTAGTGACAAGCATTAAGCATAGCAAAGTCATAGCAACATCAATCTCAGAACATAGTGGATACTAGGGATCAAACCCCAACAAAACCAACTTGATTACATGGTAAATCTCATCCAACCCATCACCATCCAACAAGCCTATGATGGAATTACTCACGCACGACGGTGAGCATCATGAAATTGGTGATGGAGGATGGTTGATGATGATGACGGCGACGAATCCCCCTCTCCGGAGCCCCGAACGGACTCCAGATCAGCCCTCCCGAGAGAGATTAGGGCTTGGCGGCGGCTCCGTGTCGTAAAACGCGATGAAACTTTCTCCCTGATTTTTTTCTTCCCGAGACGGAATATATGGAGTTGGAGTTGAGGTCGGAGGAGGTCCAGGGGGCCCACGAGATAGGGGGCCGCGCCCTAGGGGAGGGGGCGCCCCCTGTCTCATGGACAGGCCGTGGGCCCCCTAGCACTAATTCTTTCGCCAAAAATTCTTATTAATTCCAAAAAGTGCCTCCGTGGATTTCCAGGACATTCCGAGAACTTTTCTTTTCTACACATAAAACAACATCATGGCAGTTCTGCTAAAAATAGCGTTAGTCCGGGTTAGTTTCATTCAAATCATGCAAATTAGAGTCCAAAACAAGGGCAAAAGTGTTTGGAAAAGTTGATACGTTGGAGACGTATCAACTCCCCCAAGCTTAAACCTTTGCTTGTCCTCAAGCAACTCAGTTGATAAACTGAAAGTGATAAAGAAAAACTTTTACAAACTCTGTTTGCTCTTGTTGTTGTAACATGAAAAGCCAACATTCAAGTTTCAGCAAATATTATGAACTAACCATACTAACAATAACACAAAGGTCTCACAATTACTCATATCAATAGCATAATCAGCTAGCGAGCCATAATAATAAAACTCGGATGACAACACTTTCTCAAAATAATCATAACATGATATAACAAAATGGTATCTCGCTAGCCCTTTCTGAGACCGCAAATCATAAATGCGGAGCACCTTTAAAGATCAAGGACTGACTAAACATTGTAATTCATGGTAAAAGAGATCCAGTCAAGTCATACCCAATATAAACCAATAATAATGAATGCAAATGACAGTGTGCTCTCCAGCGGGTGCTTTTTAATAAGAAGGGTGATGACTCAACATAAAAGTAAATAGATAGGCCCTTCGCAGAGGGAAGCGGGGATTTGTAGAGGTGCCAGAGCTCGATTTTAAAATAGAGATTGAATAACATTTTGAGCGGCATACTTTTGCTGTCAACGCAACAACTATGAGATGGCTGTATCTTCCATACTACATGCATTATAGGCAGTTCCCAAACAGAATGGTAAAGGTTTATACTCCCCCAACCACCAACAAGCATCAATCCATGGCTTGCTTGAAACAACAAGTGCCTCCAACATACAACAGCCCTGGGGAGTTTTGTTTAATTATTTTGATTTGCTTTGATCTTTTTGGATCATGGGACTGGGCATCCCGGTTACCGGCCCTTTCTCGTGAATGAGGAGCGGAGTCCACTCCTCTTGAGAATAACCCACCTAGCATGGAAGATATAGGCAGCCCTAGTTGAAACATGAGCTGCTCGAGCATACAAAACAGAATTTCATTTGAAGGTTTGGAGTTTGGCACATACAAATTTACTTGGAACGGCAGGTAAATACCGCATATAGGAAGGTATAGTGGACTCATATGAAACAACTTTGGGGTTTAAGGAGTTTGGATGCACAAGCAGTATTCCTGCTTAGTATAGGTGAAGGCTAGCAAAAGACTGGGAAGCGACCAACTGAGAGAGCGACTATAGTCGTAAACATGCATTAAAATTAATTCACACTGAGTACAAGCATGAGTAGGATATAATCTACCATGAGCATAAATATCATGAAGGCTATGTTGATTTGATTCAACTACATGCGTGAACATGTGCCAAGTCGAGTCACTTAATACATTCAAAGGAGGATACCATCCCATCATACCACATCATAATCATTCTAATAGCATGTTGGCACGCAAGGTAAACCATTATAACTCATAGCTAATCAAGCATGGCACAAGTAACTATAATCTCTAAATGTCATTGCAAATATGTTTACTCCATAACAGCTGACTCAGGAACGATGAACTCATCATATTTACAAAAACAAGAGAGGTCGAGTTCATACCAGCTTTTCTCATCCCAATATGTGTATAATAATCATGCATATGAGAGCCACTAAGCATTTTCAATAAGGTCTTCTCGACCCCCAAAAGAAAGAAAAGAAAATAAAACTATTTACACGGGAAAGCTCCCAACAAGTAAAAGAAGAACGAGAAATCTTTTTGGGTTTTCATTTTAATTTCTACTACAAGCACGGAAATTAAACTAACAAATTTTTTTTGATTTTCTCAAGGTTTATCAAACACACAAGAAGAAAACTAGAAAAAGAAATTTAAACTAGCATGGATAATACAATGAAATAGTGTGAGCACCGACGACTACTGTGTGAACATGAATGTAAAGTCGGTGAGAAATACGTACTCCCCCAAGCTTAGGCTTTTGGCCTAAGTTGGTTTAATACCAAGGACCGCCGCTACTCTCCCCAGTGTAGTGGGAGGTATAATCAGGATACCACTGGCTGGTCATCTCCGGATCCCACTGGATAGATGATGCACGATAAGGGTCTAGCTCAGGTTCCGGCTCAGGTTCAGGTTCTATAGTAAAAGCTTGAGCTAGGTGATTGTTCACCGCTTCCGGCATGACAAGACGACTTTCTTATTGAATCTAAGTCTATAATAAACTCAAAGTGTTTCTTATTGAATCTAAGTCTATACAAGAACATCTTATCTTCATTGTCAACAATAAACTTATGTGCTACCATGCTCTTGTGATCTATATTGTGAGGAGGTAATTTTGTCTCCACCTCCTCATAGTGCCTAATGGGTATATGAAAATGTTCAGCAAGGCGTGCAACATAGATACCTCCAAATATGGGGCCTTTTGTACGATTCAGGGCTAGCCGTTTAGCAACGACGGCACCCATACTAAAAGTATTGTCTCCCAGCAAAGCATGTTGAAGAATAATAATATCTAGAACGCTCAAATTTCCACTATTCCCACGACCAATCAAGCATCTACTAGCAAATATGGCAAAGTAGCGTAAAACAGGAAAGTGTATGCTAGAGACTTTTGCCTCAGAGCCCTTCTTTGGCTCTTCTACAGCAATAGTTTTAACGAAGCCATCCACATCTTCACGATGGGGTTCCTCTAATTCTCCCTCATAAGGTATCCTACATACCGCGCAAAAATGATGTAAAGACATTTATTTGAATTCATCATATAAATGAAATGATACTGCACGCGGTGACTTCTTAGGATAATAATAAAAGTTTTGCACGAAAGTATTGGTAAGTAAGAGATACTGATCGATTCGGTCGTTCATGAGACCAGTGAGGCCTGCAGTCTCGATTAGAGTATAAAAGTCTTCATGAATTCGGGCCTCTTTCAAGAAATCCTCACATGGCCATTCACACGACCGTACGTCCGCTAAGCGAGGAATATTATACTTGGGTTTTTCCTTCTCTTTGTCTTGTTTTTCCTTAGAGCTTTGGCTAGAATAGCCTTTAAAGAGCCTCCTTAACATTTTCTGAAAAATTTCTGAAATTTTAGTAACTTCAAAATAAAAGTGGATAAAACTAAACAAGATTGATAGCAACTACTCCTACAAGTGCCTAGAGCCTATATCATGCATTGGAATTGTTTGGGACCTCAAGAATTTAACATGCAAGCTCAAGAACATGGTCACCTATGTAGCAAAAATTTGCAATGAATAAAGCACTAGAACAAAAACTAATTGGACCAATGGAGGAGTCACATACCAAGCAACAATCTCCCAAAGTAGTTTTGCGAATTGAGCTTTGAGCTAAGAGATCAAAAATCGCAGCAAAACGAGCTAGAACTTGTGCTTGAGCTGGATGGGGATTTTTTGGGTAGAAGATGAAGTGTGTGGGTGCTGGCATAAGTGGAGGGGAGCCACCAGGGGCCCATGAGACAGTGGGGCACACCCTACAGGGGGGGCCGCCCTCCTCTCCCGTGGCCTGGTGCTTGGCCCTCCTGTAGTGTTTTCAGTGCCTAAAATCCTCAAATATTCCAGAAAAAATCATACTAAATTTGCAGGGCATTTTGAGCACTTTTATTTTCGGACTATTTTTTAATGCACGGATAATTCAGAAAATAGATAGATAATACTATTTTTGCTTTATTTATTCTAAATAACAGAAAATAAAAAGAGGGTACAGAAGGTTGTGCCTTCTAGTTTCATCCATCTCGTGATCATCACAATGAACCCACTAACAAGGTTGATCAAGTCTTGTTAACAAACTCATTCCGAATAACACGGAACCGGAGAAATTTCGAATAACACTAAGTTACCTCAACGGAGATATGAAAATCCCCAACAATAAGAATATCATACTTTCTCTTGACAGTAGGGCGAGGAAATTCAAAACCTCCAAAAATGATAGTTGGAACTTTTTCAATAGAATTGATACTATGAACTTGAGATTGTTTCCTTGGAAATTGTACCGTATGCTCATTACCATTAACATGAAAGGTGACATTGCCTTTGTTGCAATCAATAACAGCCCTGCAGTATTAAGAAAAGGTCTACCAAGGATAATAGACATACTATCGTCCTCGGGAATATCAAGAATAACAAAGTCCGTTAAGATGGTGACATTTGCAACCACAACAGGCACATCCTCACAAATACCGACAGGAATAGCAGTTGATTTATCAGCCATTTGCAAAGATATTTCAGTAGGTGTCAACTTATTCAATTCAAGTCTACGATATAAAGAGAGAGGCATAACACTAACTCCGGCTCCAAGATCACATAAAGCAGTTCTAACATAATTTCTTTTAATAGAGAATGGTATAGTTGGAACACCCGGATCTCCAAGTTTCTTTGGTATTCCACCCTTAAAAGTGTAATTAGCAAGCATGATGGAAATTTCAGCTTCCGGTATCTTTCTTTTGTTTGTAATGATATCCTTCATATACTTAGCATAATGATTTACTTTAAGCATATCAATTAAGCGCATACGTAAGAAAATAGGTCTAATCATTTCCGCAAAGCGCTCAAAATCCTCATCATCCTTTGACTTGGATGGTTTAGGAGGAAAGGGCATGGGTTTCTGAACCCATGGTTCTCTTTCTTTACCGTGCTTCCTAGCAACAAAATCCCTCTTATCATAACGTTGATTCTTTGATTGTGGGTTATCAAGATCAACAGCAGGTTCAATCTCTACATTATTGTCTTTTCTAGGTTGAGCATCAACGTGAACATTATCATTAACATTATCACTAGGTTCATGTTCATCACCTGATTGTGTTTCAGCATCAGAAATAGAAATATCATTGGGATTCTCAGGTGTGTCTACAGTAGGTTCACTAGAAGCATGCAAAGAGGATGACCAGGCAAAGCATTAAGTAACCAGAGAAGCCTCCCCTAAGCTTGTGGGAGACTCTCTTCTTTGATTTGCACAAAATTATATATTTCCTGCAAGGCAGCTTGTTTCTTATGAGCAGGGAAATATTTAGCTGAGAAGTAATAAATCATATCTTGGGGACTACCAGGAGCAAGAGAATTATACCAAGTCTTAGCATCACCCTTTAATGAGAACGCAAATATCTTAAGGATATATAAATAGCGAGACTTCTCATCATTAGTCAACAGGGTGGCTGTCGGTGTCAAAATCGGCGGATCTCGGGTAGGGGGTCCTGAACTGCGCGTCTAGGCGGATGGTAATAGGAGACATGGGGCACGATGTTATTACCCAGGTTCGGGCCCTCTCGATGGAGGTAAAACCCTACTCCTGCTTGATTGATATTGATGATATGGGTAGTACAAGAGTGGATCTACCACGAGATCAAGGAGGCTAAACCCTAGAAGCTAGCCTATGGTATGATTGTTGTAATGGTTGTTCGTCCTATGGACTAAAACCCTCCGATTTATATAGACACCGGAGAGGGCTAGGGTTACACAGAGTCGGTTACAATGGTAGGAGATCTACATATCCGTATTGCCAAGCTTGCCTTCCACGCCAAGGAAAGTCCCATTCGGACACGGGACGAAGTCTTTAATCTTGTATCTTCATAGTCTTGGAGTCTGGCCGATAATGATAGTCCGGCTATCCGGACACCCCCTAGTCCAGGACTCCCTCAGTAGCCCCTGAACCAGGCTTCAATGACGACGAGTCCGGCACGCATATTGTCTTCGGCATTGCAAGGCGGGTTCCTCTTCCGAATAATCCATAGAAGATTGCGAACACCAGGATAGTGTCCGGCTCTGCAAAATAAATTCCACATACCACCGTAGAGAGAATAATATGTACACAAGTTCAATCTGCTGACGTATTTTGTGGCATGACGTCACACCACTACCAAGCCTTTACTTGAATCGTTTTTATACCACCTCAGCGCATTTAGCGAAGCGGTTTCCTTGGCATGTCTTGTCGAAGCAGAGATCGTGTTCCCCTTATTCTGGGATTCCCATCAATACGGACGTGGGTAACCCAACCGTGCCCGTTGCCACACCTCCTCCATCGAAGGTGAGTTCCAAACGGTCACGGGGACGGCTCTTGGTATTCTCCCTCTTTATAATGAGACCAAGGCCTATTTCTTTTCTTCAATCCTCAATCGAATCCGCCCCTCGCCCCGAGTTCCAACACCCAGAGCTCCATATTCGAGCGCCTCAGACCTTCAACAATGTCCGGCTCCGACCTACAGGGCCGGTGGATGCCCTCCTCCATCACGAAAGAGGACGTGCTAAAGCTGAGAGAAGCCAGGTACCTGACCTACGAGATTTCACATAGGTTGCCTGCCAAAGGGCAAGTCATTCCTACTCCCGAGCCCGGCGAGAGCGTCGTGTTCGTGTCCCACCTCCGTCGGGGTTTGGGCTTCCCGATGGATCCTTTTGTAAGAGGGCTCATGTTTTACTATGGGCTGGAATTCCTTGACCTGGCTCCGGAGTCCATCCTCCATATCTCATCGTTTATTGTCGTCTGCGAGGCCTTCCTCCGCACTACCCCTCACTTCGGTTTGTGGCTCAAAACCTTCAACGTGGAGCCGAAGATAATTGAGGGGCGTCAAGTAGAGTGCGGCGGGGCGGTCATAAGAAAGAGGGCCGATGCTCCATGGCCCGAGGGCTCTTTTCAGGAGGAGCTCAGCTTGTGGCAGCAGGAGTGGTTCTATATTACCGCTCCCAGGGGCAGCAGGCAGAGGCCGCCGCCCGTCTTTCGCCCGGGTCCTCCACAGCGGCTGACGTCATGGGTTAGCAAAGGGCTTGACTGGGGGCCGTCCAAGGATGTACCCCTATTGCAGGGCCGGATTCGAGACCTCCAAGAGAGGGAGATCAATCTGGTTGTGGTGACGCAGGTTATGCTGATTAGGTGTCTTCTACCCTGCAAACGTCGTCCTCTCTGCCTGTGGGTACTCAATTCGGAGGGACCACGAGCTCTCCAACACTTCATGGGTACGACACCCGTGGAGATGTACAAATTGTTCTTCGGATCACAAGAGGTGTGTCCGGAATTGACCGAGGACGCCGGCCTAAGCTGCAATCGCCCGGATACTCAAGTAAGTAGCTCTGTGTCCGGACATACCGTTCGTTTGCATATCTTGGATTTGCCTTTTAACTAATCGTCCTTTGAATAGGAGTGGATAGCGCAAGCGAAACTAATACGGTGTCCGGCCTCCCTCCCGGAGACTGCGCCGGATCCCGTGTTGGTCAAGATGCTGGAGGTTGCGCCTTCAGAGGAAGGCGAAGGGGAAAACAGAGAAACTACCGCCTCTACCCAGGAGGCTTTCGAGAAAGGGGGGATCGAGAATCCCTCCTTCCAGGGGGAGAAGAGGACCGCTTCCGAAGACCCGGAGGCCAAGGCCTCAAAGCGGGGAAAGAGATCTTCACCAGAGGGTCCTGCGCCTGGGGAAGCCCCGGCCGTATTATCTCCCCCAAGGAATGAGCCCTCCAGCGAGCCGTAAGTAGAAAAAGGGGAGTTTTGTAATAAGGGACATCCCTATTTTGCTTCTGAGGATAACCGAAGTTTTTACCTTGTAGTTCGGATCTCCGTCCTTCTCAGCTGAGCTCGTCTTCGGGGGACCTTCGTCCGGAGATGATGGAGAGCGAGACGCCTCCATCTGCCGCACCATCAGGCGGGGCGGACGACCCTGAGGTGTCGTCGCAGAGGGTATCCCCGAGTCCGGCAGGGCCGGAGAGTTCGGCACCAACCGGTGTACGGCCGGGGGAGCTGAAGGATCTGCTCGAGAGGGCATCTATCTCAGAAGGTCACCGTACATTGATGAGTACGATGATTGAAAGAATTTCATCCGCCGAGGGCGGGTTGCATGATGCCGTCAGAAGATTGCTGGCGGGGTTTGAGGTACGTAAAAATGACAGACCTTTTGACAGTTTTACACATAAAGTGCACCCTGTATAGATAGTAGCCCCTGAGACTCGGTATGTTGGCGAAAGCGACAGCGTGCCGAGCATCATAATCTCAGGTATTAATTCCCGCCTTTCCTATGCAGGTGGCGGATAGTCCGGTGGCCAGCCGGACTGATGGAGTTGCCGAACTAAAGCGGAAACTCGACGTTGCAGATGCGGACATCGCGCTGGTCAATAAACGACTTGACGAGTCACAAGGTAGGTTGTTTCTCCGTGGTCACCTAGTAAGGGAGCTGATGCCCACTCCTTACAACATGTATGCTTAATGTAGATGGTGCCGCTGCTATGGAGGACCTTCGGGCAGAGCTTGCTCGAGCCAAGGAGCAAGCCAGAAGGAGTGAGGCGGCTACCTCGAAGGCAGCCGAAGAGCTAGAAGCCGAAAGGGCTGCTCACTGCCAAAGCAGGGAGGAGATGGCTGGAATGGCCGTGAAGCTGAAGGATGTTACCGACCGCTATGAGGTTCTTGAAAAAGAACGCCGAGCGGAGCAAGAAGACCTGAAGAAGGCCACCACCGAAGCCAAGGATGCCCGTTCTGCAATGAGGGCTATAAAGGAGGAGCTGCGTCAGGCCGGAGGCATTGTGGCTGGCAAGCCCTTTCTGCTGCGCAGGAAGTTCACAGATCAGAAGTATGCTCAGCTTGGCCAGTTGTGGGGTCCGGAGGATCCTTATCTGGATTTGGCGGCGAGTGCGGAGGATGCGGTTGTGCACTTCCGAAGACAAAAGGATCACGAGACGGAAGAGCTTTTTTGGTCTCAATTCCATAGTCCGGAGCGTTCACTTCCGTTGACCGATCGGTTGGCTGAGTGGGCTGAGCTGAATAGATTGTCCGGATTTGCCATGACGGATGTAGTGGCTCATCTGTAGCCTGATAGGCCCAAGCCGAAGAGTTATTTTGGCTTATTGCAGCAATTCCTTGGGGCGGTGCCGCATATCAAGGTGATGAAGCCGTCGGCATGCATAGAGGGTGCACGGATGGCCCTCGCCCGTGTGAAGACATACTGGACGAAGATGGATGCTACCGATGTTGCAACCCAGGGTTCGGACGAGAGCCGGTTACCCGCCGTGCACTATTTTGGGGAAGTCCTGCAGGGTGCTCGTGTAATAGAGTCGCAGTGCTCAAAAAATGTCATGTTCAAATGATCTTTATGATTTGTAAAACGACATTCATAATATAAGTGCTTTTTATACTTGTGCGTTCAAGTATTGAAATATCTCCTGTGCGGCCGTTAATGTATACTTGTGTATAACCTGAAAGATGGCATTCTTCGGCTTCAGCCCCCACGCACATAGTGCGGGGGTGTTTGCAAAATAGCGTATTTTCACACTTAATCCAACGTCTTGGTCCTGTGGAGGAGGTGGTAGCGTAGCAAACGAGGCAACCGGACTATAATGCTTTATCACTTTCACTTAGCCATAGGAGTTCAAAGGTGGGGCTACGATATAGCCCCTAGGGGCACCGCGCTCTCCGAATTCGGGGCGCGTATGTGCCTGACCAGGAAACGGTCCTTCGTCAAAGTGGAGGAATTCTAGACATTCCGGTAGTCGATCGAGTGGTTGACCAGTCTCTCGCTGTATCATGACAGTCAATTTTGGGCTTTCTCTACTGAGGTGCTCGCCCGACCGAACTGGGGCACAATCGCAGTAGTTCTCCTGGTGCCGCGTTAGCCGATGATACGGAACGTAAGGCAGCAAAACGCAGGAGCCGGGCAAACCCAACATTCGACCAAAGACATGATTCGGAGCTGATGCATATAAGGCCTAACTCGAGACGCCGAACACTCCCTAAGGTATTCGGTCCTTATGATAACGGGCAGAACAATGCCCTAAGCCCCTAGTGTCTAGGTACAGGCGAAAATTTCTGACGCGGCCGATGCCAAAACGCCAGCCTCCTCATCGGTTATGGTAAAAACCGGGGGATGGGAATCAACAAGAGACAGTAAGAAAGGTTTACGCAGGGTCTTAATCTGAAAAGAATCCTTGTGACGGGTCCCTGCTGCACGTCTGCGCCTGTGTCTCCGTTGTGCTGTATCCTGGACGGGTGTACATGTTGTTCATCTGTAAAAGAGAGGAACTTAGTTTGGAAAGAAATCGTGCAAAAAATGTATTTAAAACAGAGTATGAATAAATGAATAAAGTTGAGGTTTTATTGGCTCTTACTGTTCATACGCACAGCCCCTTGTGAAGGGGTGTGTAGCTAGGAAGCCCCTAGTTTATTTGTGCTGGACTCACCTAGCCGTGTACGGGGTCTTGAGCGACCTTGTAAGGAGATTATGCCGCGTGGACCGGGCATTTTATGTGTAAGAGACGCATAGTGCGATATTGCGTTAAAGCGAGCGAAAGCTTCACGTCCCAATAGTGCTTGATGGCTACTTTTAAATGGGGCGACATGGAAGATTAGCTTTTCGCGACGGAAGTTGTCGGGTGAACCGAACATAACTTCTAGTAGTAAGGAGCCCGTGGACTTGGCGTAAGGGCCTGGCGTCACTCCTTTGAAGGAAGTGCGGCTATGGCGAAGTTTAGTAGGGTCTATCCCCAACTTACGGATTGTGTCCGGATATAGCAGGTTTAAATCAGTGCCGCCATCCATTAGGACTTGTGTAAATTGTAGTCCGTCGATTATAGGATCCAATATCAGTGCAGTCCATCCTGCGTTTCGAATACTTCTGGAATAATCCAGGTGGTCGAAAGTAATTAGTTTTGACATCCAATCTCTGGATTCCGCTGGGGTGGACCGTGCGATGCGTACTTTAGCGGGTGCCACACTATTGTTCCGTATTATCACATGAAGTGAGTTTACTGTTTTGACTTCTTGTGGGAAAGTCTTTTGTTTTCCGGCGCTCTGCTGGTGGGGTTCGTCATCGTCCTCGCTTGGCATGTCGAGCCCCTTGTGTTCGGTGTTGAGTCGGCCGGAGTGCTTGAAGACCCAACAATCTCGGTGGGTGTGGTTTGCAGGCTTCCCGGGGGTACTGTGGATTTGACATATCCAATCCAAAATTTTGTTTAGGTTGGATAGCTCATCACTGTTGTCCTTTAGAGGCAGTGTTTTGTTGTTCGGCCGAGAGCTTTTGAATCCGGTATTGACCGCCGTGTTCTTTGGGCCATTTCCTTTATTTCAGCACTGATCTTTCCTGCGTCGTGATTTTCCATTTCCATCTCTGATCTCGGATGTACTCGGGTTGCTGGTGCTGCATCTTGCCAGCCAGCTATCTTCCCCCGCGCAAAAGCGGGTCATGAGGCTCGTTAGCGCGGCCATTGTTCTTGGCTTTTCCTGGCCGAGGTGTCTGGCGAGCCATTCGTCTCGGACGTTATGTTTAAAAGCTGCTAAGGCTTCGGTGTCCGGACAGTCGACTATTTGGTTCTTTTTGGTGAGGAACCTGTTCCAGAATTTGCACGCTGACTCTCTGGGCTGTTGAGTTATGTGACTTAAATCGTTTGCATCCGGAGGGCGGACATAAGTCCCCTGAAAATTTTCTCTAAACGTGTCCTCGAGCTCTTCCCAACTTCCAATGGTATTTTCTGGGAGGCTTTTGAGCCAATGCCGAGTTGGCCCTTTGAGCTTGAGGGGTAGGTATTTTATGGCGTGGAGATCGTCTCCTCTAGCCATGTGTATGTGTAGGATGTAATCCTCAATCCAGACTCCAGGGTCTGTTGTTCCGTCGTATGCCTCTATGTTTACGGGCTTGAATCCCGCTGGGAATTCATGATCTAGCACCTCATCAGTGAAACATAGTGGGTGTGCGGCGCCCCTGTATTTACGTGTGCCATTATCTTCGAGCACTCGGCGTGTTGTGTTGCTTCTTGGGGCCCTCTTTTTTGGCCCGTAAATGGACCTGACCGGGCCATCCTTTTGGCGAGCATCTTTATGTGTGTCATGTGCCGGCTTGTGTGCGGCGCCGCTTGCCGCTCTTGGCCTGTAATCTGGTCGTCTATCCGGCCAGGCGGCCTCTTTGCCTTTTGATTGTGGTGGCTCTACGGCCTCCTCGTCGAATTCGGGCAGCAGCTTGCGCTTCGGGTAGCTCTTTGCTTGGTGACTATTGCCGTATTTGTCTGCGGTTTTGAGTACTTTGCTCCACCTCATTCTGAGTATGTCTTCCACTGTTTTGAGCTTCCGTTTCTGCTTCTTCAAACTTCTTGCAGTGGCGACGAGCCTTTTGTGAAGGTTCTTATGCTCCGGTGATGTGTCCGGCGTGAGATCGTCTGGACTGTTTTTTTCGCCGAGGATGGGTTGATTGTCCGATTCATCTTGTTTGGATGGTTGCTTCGTTGCATGTTCGTCGTCCACTGGTTTGCCCTGCTCTACGGCTGGGTCATTATGGGTGTTGTTGTTATCGAGGCGGGACTTCGGGCGGCGCTTGCGTCGCTGTTTTGGTTGCTTTTCGGGGGAATTATCCTTCGCTGCGTCCCGTTGTTCCTCGCTATTGCTTCCTTTTGGTGTGTCCACCATGTATATGTCATGAGTTGAGGTGGCTTTCCAGTGCCCAGTAGGCGCTGGTTCTTGGTCGTCTCCGGCATCGTCGTTCATACCGTCGATGTCTTCGGAGTCGAAGTCTAGCATGTCGGTTAGATCGTCGATAGTTGCTATAAAGTGGGTGGTCGGTGGGCTTTGAATTTCTTCGTCGTCCGCATCCCAACCATTCTGACCGCAGTCCGGCCAGGGCTCTCCTGATAACGAGAGATACTTTAGCGAATTCAGGATGTCGCCAAAGGGTGAGTGCTGAAAGATGTCCGCGGCGGTGAACTCCATGATCGGCGCCCGATCAGATTTGATTGGTAGGGGCGCAGGAGGTTCGGAGTCCGGCGAGGAGTCTGGCACCTCGGAGTCACGAGCTATACAAGGGACAAAGTCAGTATTCGGCTCCATCACCGTAGAGGTTGCAGCCCCCGAGGCGGTGTCTAGCCACCCGTCCTCGATCTGCACGGTCGGCTCCGAACTAAGGGTCGGAGCGGACTCATGTGCGGCCTCCAGGGCACTGTCCGGCAACAGAGCTAAATCATGCCCATCGTGACAGTGCGGCGTGCTCGGCTGTGGCTCGAATCCGTCGAAGATCGAGTCTCCGCGGATGTCAGCCATGAAGTTTAGACTTCCAAATCTGACCTGACGGCCAGGGGCGTAACTTTCGATCTGCTCCAGATGGCCAAGCGAATTGGCCCGCAGTGCAAAGCCGCCGAATACGAAGATCTGTCCGGGGAGAAAAGTCTCACCCTGGACTGCGTCGTTATTGATGATCGAAGGAGCCATCAAGCCTACTAGTGACGACACAGAGGAACTCTCAATGAAAGCACCAATGTCGGTGTCAAAACCGGCGGATCTCTGGTAGGGGGTCCCGAACTGTGCGTCTAGGCGGATGGTAACAGGAGACAAGGGACACGATGTTTTTACCCAGGTTCGGGCCCTCTCGATGGAGGTAAAACCCTACTCCTTGATTGATATTGATGATATGGGTAGTACAAGAGTGGATCTACCACGAGATCAAGGAGGCTAAACCCTAGAAGCTAGCCTATGGTATGATTGTTGTAATGGTTGTTCGTCCTATGGACTAAAACCCTCCAGTTTATATAGACACCGGAGAGGGCTAGGGTTACACAGAGTCGGTTACAATGGTAGGAGATCTACATATCCGTTTTTCCAAGCTTGCCTTCCACGCCAAGGAAAGTCCCATCCGGACACGGGACGAAGTCTTCAATCTTGTATCTTCATAGTCTTGGAGTCCTGCCGATAATGATAGTCCGGCTATCCGGACACCCCCTAGTCCAGGACTCCCTCAGTGGCTATATCATTCAACTTGGTAAGATGTGGCACAACAGTTTCAGATTCAAGGCCATAAAAAGGATCAGCTTCAACTAAAGTAATAATATTAGTATCAACAGAGAATTCATAATCCTTATCAGTAACACAGATAGGTCAAGTAGCAAAAGGATGATCGGGTTTCATTCTAGCATTAAGAGACTGCCGCTTCCATTTAGCTAATAATTTCTTAAGATTATGTCTATCATTGCAAGCAAGAATTTTTCCATAGCAGCTTTTTCATTCATTACAGAACCCTTAGGAACAACAGGTAATACATAATCATTAGGGGGACCTTCATAATCACTATCATCAGTAATAGGATCTTTAGTAATATCATTCCCCCTAAATCTAGCAAGTTGTTCATCAAGAAATTCACCTAATGGCAAAGTAGTATCACGCACAGAAGTAGTTTCATCATGCATAGAAGAAGTGGCATCATCAATAACATGCGGCATATCAGAATTCATAGCAGTAGCAGGTTTAGGTGTCGCAAGCCTACTAATAATGGAAGGAGAATCTAGTGCAGAGCTAGATGGCAGTTCCTTACCTCCCCTCGTAGTTGAGGGCAAAATAGTAGTTCGATCGTCTTTCAAGTTCTTCATAGTGATCAATAGATATAAATCCCAAGTGACTCAGAGAATAGAGCTATGCTCCCCGGCAACAGCGCCAGAAATTAGCCTTGATAACCCACAAGTATAGGGAATCGCAACAGCTTTCAAGGGTAGAGTATTCAACCCAAATTTATTGATTCGACACAAGGGGAGCCAAAGAATATTCTTGAGTATTAGCAGTTGAGTTGTCAATTCAACCACACCTGGATAACTTAGTATCTGCAGCAAAGTATTTAGTAGCAAAAGTGGTATGATAATAATAGTAACGGTAGCAAAAGTAAAGATAAATGTTTTTGGGTTTTCGTAGTAGTTGTAACAGTAGCAACGGAAAAGCAAATAAGCGAAGAACAATAAATGAAAATCTCGTAGGCAATGGATCACTGATGGATAATTATGCCGGATGCGATTCCTCATGCAATAGTTATAACATAGGGTGACACAGAACTAGCTCCCATTCATCAATGTAATGTAGGCATGTATTCCGTAAATAGTCATACGTGCTTATGGAAAAGAACTTGTATGACGTCTTTTGTCCTACCCTCCCATTGCAGCAGGGTCCTTACGGAAACTAAGGGATATTAAGTCCTCCTTTTAATAGAGAACCGGACCAAAGCATTAACACATAGTGAATACATAAACTCCTCAAACTACGGTCATCACCGAGAAGTATCCCGATTATTGTCACTTCGGGGTTGTCGGATCATAACACATAATAGGTGACTATAGACTTGCAAGATAGGATCAAGAACACACACATATTCATGAAAACATAATAGGTTCAGATCTGAAATCATGGCACTCGGGCCCTAGTGACAAGCATTTAGCATAGCAAAGTCATAGCAACATCAATCTCAGAACATAGTGGATACTAGGGATCAAACCCCAACAAAACTAACTTGATTACATGGTAAATCTCATCTAACCCATCACCGTCCAGCAAGACTACGATGGAATTACTCACGCACGGCGGTGAGCATCATGAAATTAGTGATGGAGGATGGTTGACGATGACGACGGCGACAAATCCCCCTCTCCGGAGCCCCGAACGGACTCCAGATCAGCCCTCCCGAGAGAGATTAGGGCTTCGCAGCGGCTCTGTGTCGTAAAACGCGATGAAACTTTCTCCCTGATTTTTTTCTCCTCGAGACGGAATATATGGAGTTGGAGTTGAGGTCGGAGGAGGTCCAGGAGGCCCGCGAGATAGGGGGCTGCGCCCCCCTGTCTCGTGGACAGGCCGTGGGCCCCCTGGCACTAATTCTTTCGCCAAAAATTCTAATTAATTCCAAAAAGTGCCTCCGTGGATTTCCAGGACATTCCGAGAACTTTTCTTTTCTACACATAAAACAACATCATGGCAGTTCTGCTGAAAACAACGCCAGTCCGGGTTAGTTTCATTCAAATCATGCAAATTATAGTCCAAAACAAGGACAAGAGTTCATTGAAAAGTAGATACGTTGGAGACGTATCATGACGCTGCTCTCTGCCTTTGTCACGGCGTGCGAGGGCTACCTCGGCATCCTCCCCACACTCGAGCTATGGGGAGCATTCTTCTACAGCAAGCTGGGCACCTCCGCCAAGGAGACGGCGGCCGAGTGCGGCGGATTCGTCGCCATGCGCCGGCCGGCAAAGAGGAATGCCTTCCCGATCATCAAGCTGTCATAGTCGGTGAAACTGTGGCAGCAGTCTTATTTATACATTGAGAACACCGAGCCGGCTGTCGACTTCATCAACCTGCCGGCCTACGAGGCCGGCCCCCCTGTCGGGCTTCGGCCCAACTCGGGCTACAAGCTGAAGCCGGTGTCGGCGGACGCGGCTACCGACATCGGCCGACTCTGGGAGCTCCAGGAGTCGGAGGGCCTCGTGGCCTCCGACCTCCTCATCGCCTTCGTCGAGCGCCGGGTCCTCCCGCTTTAGGGCCGCCCTCATCTGATCTATCGGATGAGCGGGCATCGCACCCGAGCAGGATGTGCACGAAGGAGATGCCGACTACCGAGGTGGCAAGGATGGTGAACGAGATCTCCAACCTCAAGGTGTCGGAGGGAGCCTGGCGGTTCGGGAAGCGGCGGTATTTCCGCGACAACACGCCGCCTGCCGTAAGTCCCTCGATTTCTTCTTTTAGCTCTGACTTTTAGTCTTGTTCCTTGTGTGACGCAACTCCTTTTCTGGAGTGCAGATATATATGTCTACGACGACAACCGCCATCGTGGGGCTGGGTGATGACTACCTACCGGACCGGGCAGTGAGCGATGTGGACGACCCTGACTTGGGGGCGGCCGCCTTGGAGGACGACGCAGCAGGCGGCGGCGATGGAGCAGGCGGCTCCGAGGAGGGCGGCGGCGTGGAAACCTGGCCCGATGATGACGACGATGAAGATGAGCCGCGCCCCTCCCGGAGTACTTCCAACACCGGCGCAGGCCCTTCTACCGGGCCGCCCGCCCGAGGCGGCAAGCGCAAGCGGAAGCAAGGCGCCGCCCTGTTCAGCAGCGCGCCGAAGAAGCCCAAGAACCCGACCGCGGCGACCAGGCGAAAAGAGGCCGCGACCAAGGTGGCCAAGTTCCAGAGGCAGCCGAAGGTACCGCTCATGGTGTCAACGTAAGTACTCCTCTTACACTTACACCTCTTTGCCGATCTGGCCTAAAAACCTTTTTGTCTTGCCTTCGTGTCTCAGGGCCCCGCTTACCCTCGAGAAGTCGGCCGCTGCCTCGGTCATCAAGTCGGCGGAGACCTCCACCACCAGCCGGCGAATTGACCCGGCCGCCGACCTCCTAGAGGCGCAGGAGTGGAATGCGCGGGAGGTGCGCGAGGAACAGGAAGCCGACCGCCGGGCGAAGGCGGAGGCGGACAAGGCCGCAGCATCTGCGATGAGGAAGATGGCGCGGGCAGAGGTGGACACCGTGGAGAAGGAACGGCTTGCAGAGGCCGCGCGCCGCCAGGAGCCACTGCTCGTGACTCCCATGAACACCGCGCCACCTCCACCGGAGTTTGTGGTGGCGACTGGGGGAGCCGGCGACGAGCACCCGGTCATGGAGAGGGAGGGTGGCGACGTGGCCATGCCGGACGTCATCATGCCGCCGCCGCCGCCAACCGGCGGAACGCGAGACGAGTAGCCGGCCGCCCCGCCGGTGCCACCAGCCGGGAACGAGGTGGTGACGGATCTGACTCCTGAGGTCCGCACACCCATGCGCCGCCGTCTTGCGAAGGCGGCCTCGGCACCGCGAGCGACCAGCGCCACGCCCGCTGGCTGGTTACATGGAGGCGGGACGTGCGCCCTGAACCAGGCGGCCCTCGACGTCTAGGCCAAACTCCGGGCCGAAGCCGAAGCCCTCAAGCGATGCAACGAGGCGTTCTTGGATTCGCGGGCAGCCATCCGCGTAAGTTTCTTATTTCTCTTTATTATGATCTTCTTGCATCCTTCGTGGGGGCGCGCTAGCGCACCCACTGGGTATAGTCCCCAAGTTCCGGGCCGGCTGCTGAGCAAGCGGTCCGGAACTTTAACTTGTAGGTGTCGACTGCTAACTGTATCTGATATCCCTCTTGCAGGATTACAACAATCTTCGCGCGGCCACTTTCAACTCCGGAGTCTGGGAGCTGGAGAAGCAGATCGCCAACTTGTCCGAGAGATGGAGTAAGTTTTGATTTCCTTCCTTCGCGGGGGCACGCTGGCGCACCCGTGGGCTGTAGTCCCCGAGGTTCGGGCCGACTGCTGAGCAGTCGGGCCGAATCTTCCCAGCGGCTTTATTTCTGTTGGTAACTTTTTCTTTGTGGGGGCGCGATAGCGCACCCATGGGCTGTAGTTCCTGAGATTCGGGCCGACTGCTAAGCAGTCGGGCTGGATCTCCCGGGCAACTGCTTCCCTTCTTTGTTGTTTGACTGACATTCTTTTCTTCCTCCCTTTTTACAGAGGCCAACGCCGCCTTGCAGCAGCAGCTGGGCGAAGCCAACACCGCCCTTCGCGGCAAGGAGGCGGAGTGCAGCAAGCTGGCCAAGGAGCGTGACCGACTGGTCACTCAGCTTGCGAAGCAGGCGGAGGCCCTCAAGATGGCTCAGAGGGAGGCGAAGACGAAGGAGACCGGCATCCTCGCTGAGTTCGAGATCGAGCGCTCCGCCTGGGCTGACAAGGAGGCGCAGATGACTGCCTGCTTTAGCAGCATTGAAGACATGGTCAATGGTGAGCTTTGTTTCCTTTTCTTTGTTGTTTTGAATTGCTGGCCCTTATCTAGGCCGACTGCTAGTTTCTGACCTTTGGCTTTCTTGCCTTCTGTCCAAATAGACTTCTTCCCAGGCCACTCCGTCGCCGCGGACCAGATCATCGAGGCCCAACGCCAAGAGCGGAGGGCAGAAGGCGTGCAGATTGCCGCTGACGCCCCCTGGACCCTCAACGAGCAGCTCCTCAGCATCCAGGCCCGCCTTCAGCCTGCCCATCAGATGTTGCGCCGCCTTCAGCGCGTCGGGGCCCAGGCGATCTCCGCCCTCTGGCCAGGCATGCAGGCTCCGCGCACCCCCAGTCGGACTGCCGACTGGCTGGAGGTGGCGGCCTGCCGCCTGGAGGCCTGGAAGGGCTCTGCAGCCTGGGCAGGGGCGCGCCGAGCCCTGGAGTTCATCAAGGCGTGGTACCCTAGGCTGGATCTAGCCCAGCTGGCCACATTTCGGCTGGAGGCGCAGGAGGAGCTGGTGGCGGTGGAAGCCGAACTTATCAGCAGGGCGGCAGCAATCGCCGACTACACCGACACCAGTGTCTTCATCCCGGAGGTGGTTGAAGAAGGCGCCGAAGCACCGATGGAGTGGCTCGGGCTGAACCCGGAGGACATCGAGGATTCAGCTTAAGTGATCAACTCCAGCAATGAAGGGGAGGGGGAGGAGGAGGAGGAAAGCGAGGACGATGTGCCGGAGGTCGGAGCAGATGGTCAGCCTCAACCTGACCGGGCCTCAAGCAACGATCCGCGCTCCAAACCGCCGACCGCTGCTGGAGGCGGCCATGCGGAGACCGACCAGCCGCCCGTTCCACCGACGGACGCCGCCGACTCTACGGTCCATCTGTCCGCTGCCACAACTGGTGCCGCCAACCCTGCTGTCCAGCCGGATCCTTCTACTGTACCAGTCGGCACCGCCGACTCTACCATCCAGCCGGAGCCTTCTTCTGCACCTTAGGATGTTTTCTTTTTCTTTTTCTGCTCACTAGTCTGGACAACTTGGTTAAATTTGCACAACTCCACCCTTGGGGTGTATATCAAACTCTGTTGATTGGCCGATAGGTCTTTATCTATGTAAATATTTTATCACAATTCATGCTTTGCTTTGTCGGCTTCTAACTTTTCTTGCTTTATGCTCCTTGCTTTTTTCCTTTGCCACCCTCCCTTGGCTATCCTCTTGCCATCCAAGCAGCCGCTCTGCGGACTGCGGCTGGGTTGAGTACTTAGCTTTTTGCGGAAGGGCAAGTACTTAGCCGCTTGGAGTGTCAACAAGACAAGTAGAAGCCGGCCGAACAGGTAGGATGCCGGCCTCGGCTATATGCGTTCTTTCCTTAGCCATTTTTCATGTGGGCACTGTTTTGCAACCCCTGCCTGCCATTCAGTCACTCTGCGAGCTGCGGCTTCTGACGGGGGAAGTTTTAAGTGCCAACACACTACTTGTCCGGCTGCAGGAGGTGGCATATAGTAGAAGGCAGCGAGCCTTCGAGCCGACCGGTCAAACCCGGCGCCAGGCGGAATGATAATAGAACAAATACACACTCATTGGCATAATACTTATCATATAGATAAAAAGAGGGTAGTCCCCGAGTTCTTCTTGGGGGACCCGGAGTCTTCGTACTTAATACAAAATGTAGCGTGATACATACTGCTTTTAACTGTAAAATCTTCGGAGGAGGTTTGCGTTCCATGGCCTCTCCGTCTCCTTGCCTGAGTCATCTCTTTTGCATGCTCTAGGCTTCTGAGCGTCGATCAGGTAGTAGGAATCGTTGCCTAGCACCTTGCTAATGATGAAAGGGCCTTCCCAAGGTGTCGTGAGCTTGTGCTGGCCGGCTGTTCGCTGGATCAGCCGGAGCACAAGGTCTCCCTCTTGGAAGGATCTTGACTTCACCTTGCGGTTGTAGTATCAGCGCAGACTCTGCTGGTAATTGGCGGACTGTCTGAGTGCCAACAACCGGACCTCCTCCAGTAGGTCGACGTCGTCTTCTCGCGCCTCCTTGGCGTCCGCCTCGGTGTACATGGTAACTCGTGGGGAGTCGAACTCTATGTCCGTCGGGATGACGGCTTCCCCACCATAGACGAGGAAAAAGGGCATGAAGCCAGTTGACTTGTTCGGAGTCGTGCGCAGGCTCCAGAGGATGGCCGGCAACTCATCGAGCCAGCAGCCGGCCGAACGCTCTAGAGGCTCGACTAGTCGGGGCTTGATGCCGGACAAAATGAGGCCGTTTGCCCGCTCTACTTGGCCGTTTGACTGCGGATGGGCAACGGACGCTAAGTCCAGTCGGATGCCCTGCATCGCGTAGAAACGTGCCAAGGCTCCTTTGGAAAAGTTTGTGCCGTTGTCGGTGATGATGCTATGTGGTATGCTATACCGAGTTGTGATGTTGGTGATGAAAGTCACGGCAGTCGGCCCATTCCGCTTCTTGATTGGGTTTGCTTCTATCCACTTGGTGAACTTGTCCACAGCGACAAGCAGATGAGTCATGCCACCACGGGCCGTCTTGAATGGCCCCACCATATCCAGCCCCCAAACAGCAAAGGGCCAGGCGATGGGGATGGTCTTGAGTGCAGAAGCTGGTAAGTGTGGCTTGGAGCGGAACTTCTGACACCCTTTACATTTCTAGACTAACTCTTTGGCGTCTTCTAGGGCAGTCAGCCAGAAGAAACCATGGCGGAAAGCTTTGGCAACAAGTGATCTTGAAGCCGCGTGGTGACCACATTCACCTTGGTGGATATCTTTGAGGATTGCTTGACCCTGGTCCGGCTCCACGGAGCGCTGGTATACACCAGTGACACTGCGCCGAACCAGTTCTTTGTTGACTATGGTGTATGCTGCTGCCCGCCGTTGCACTTGTCAGGCTAGGATCTCATTGACCGGCAGCTCTTTGTTCACCAGGAAGTTGAGGATGGATTGAGCCCATGAGGGTGTTGCTATCTCTCCGACTGTCACGACTTCAACTTGTACAAGGGCAGTTGGGCTGGGAGGCGGCGGGTTGGAGTCGATTGCCGCCTGCTGCCTTGAAGAAGTCCCCGGGCCGACTGCAGCAGTCCCCGGGCCGGGTTCTGAAGTCCTCGGGCCGGGTGCGACGGCTGCAGTCCCCGGGCCGCCTGCCAAAGTCCCCGCGCCGGCTTTTGGGGTCCTCAAGTCAGATCCGACTGCTTCAGCAGGGGCCGGCACGAAGATGGAGTCGGACTCTGGTGATGGCTTGACAGACGGCTTGAGGAGGCACTGCAAGGTGGCGCCGGCTGGTATCGCCTGCCGGGTGGAGCCGATCCGTGCCAAGGCATCTGCTTGCTCGTTCTCATTTCTAGGAACATGGAGGAACTCGCACCCGTCAAATATCCACTGAGTTGTTGCACGAGGAAGCGGTAGCTTGCCATATTTGCGTCCTTGGCGTCCTAGTTGCCTGACGACTGCTGGACCACCAAGTCGGAGTCACCATAGCACAGGATCCGGCGAATGCCGAGTTCCTTAGCAAGCCGGAGCCCGGGTATGAGTGCCTCGTACTCGGCTACGTTGTTGGAGGCGGCAAAATGGATTTGCAGCACGTACCTAAGCTTGTCACCTTTGGGAGAGGTGAGGACGATGCCGGCTCCCAGACCGGTGCACATCTTTGAACCATCAAAGTGCATCCGCCAATGGGTAGAGTCCGGCGCTGGCGACAGGTACTGGGTCTCGGCCCAGTCGACGAGGAAGTCGGCCAGTGCTTGTGACTTGATGGCGGTGCAAGGCTGGTAGTAGATGGTGTAAGGGGCCAGGTCAATAGCCCACTTGGCCACTCGGCACGAAGCATCTTGACTTCCAATGATCTCAGCAAGTGGAGCAGTGCAGACAACAGTACTTGGGTGCTCTTGAAAGTAAGGCTTCAGCTTCTTGGCGGCAAAGTGCACACCATAGCACATCTTCTGATAGTGTGGGTAGTTTTGCTTGGAGGCAGACAGTACTTCACTCAAGTAATATACCGACCTCTGGACCGGCAGTGCTCTGCCCTTCTCCTTGCGTTCTACCACTATGACTATGCTGACCACCCGACTGGTGGCGGCGATTTAGAGGAGCATGGGCTCTTTCTTAGTTGGAGCCGCCAAGATAGGTGGGGTGGTCAATATATTCTTGAGTTGGAGAAAAGCTTTGTCCGCCTTGTCGTTCCACTTGAAAAAAGTGGTCTTCTTCATGAGCTGGTACAGGGAAGGGCCTTTTTGCCCAGCTGACTGATGAAACGGCTGATTGATGCCAGGCAGCCAGTGAATTTCTGCACATCCAGCAGTCGGGCGGGCACCTCCATCTTCTCAATGGCCTTGATCTTCACGAGATTGCACTCTATGCCACGCTCTGAGACCAGAAAGCCGAGAAGCTGGTCGGCTGGTACTCCAAAGATGCATTTCTCTGGGTTGAGCTTGATCTGGAACCGGCGCAGGTTCTCAAAGGTATCCTTGAGGTCTTCCAGCAATGTGCTATGCTTTTCTGTCTTCACCACCACATCATCCACATAGACATGGGCATTTCCGCCGAGTTGCTTGAGGAGACACTTCTGCATGCAACGCTGAAACGTGGCCCGACATTTTGCAAGCCGAACGTCATGGTCAGGTAGCAGAAGGCTCCAAATGGCGTGATGAAGGCGGTCTTCAGCCTGTTAGTCGGGTTTAGTTTTATCTGATGGTACCCTGAGTACGCATCCAAAAAACTCAACAGCTTGCATCCGGCTGTGGAGTCTATCACTTGGTCAATTCTTTGAAGGGCAAAGGGATCTTTGGGGCAAGCTTTGTTGAGGCTGATATAATCAATACATATGCGCCACTGCTTATTTTTCTTCAGCACAAGAACTGGGTTGGCCAGCCACTCTGGAAAGAATACTTCCATGATGAAACTGGCCGCTCGAAGCCGGGCTATCTCCTCTTCGACAACTCTTCTCTTCTCTTCCGACAGGCGGCGCAAGGGCTGCCTGACCGGCTTGGCGTCAGGTCGGACATGTAACTTGTGCTCGGCAAAATCCGTCGGAACACCTGGCATGTCTTTGGGAGACCATGCGAAGATGTCCCGATTCTCACGGAGGAAATCGATGAGCTCGCTTTCCTATTTGCTGTCAAGATTGGCACCTATGACAACGTGCCTCTCCAGGTGCTCCGGGTCCAGGGGTATCTTCTTTTTTCCTTTGCCGGCTTGAACAAGCCCTCACCTCCGATTCCTTGGGGATGGGTGACATTTCCGGCTTCTTGCCTGCCATCGCCACCACCCGGTCAAGGAGCCGCTTCTCAGCTGCAATCACAAGGGACTCCGCCAGCCGGCTACTGTCCGCAGCGCAGACGGACAACTTTTTGTAGTCTCCAACTGTTAGGATCCCCTTGGTACTCGGCATCTTCATCTTGAGGTAAGCATAGTGGGGGACCGCCATGAACTTGGCCAGGGCAGGCCGGCCAAGAAGCGCATGGTAGGGGCTCTCAAGGTCCACCACTTCAAACCAAACTGGCTCACGGCGGAAATGATTCTTGTCTCCGAAGAGAACATCAATTTGGGTCTTGCCAATTGGTGAGCAGGAAAGGCCAGGGACTATGCCATGGAATACAGTCCGACTGGGGAGGAGCTGCTTCTGCTTGATTCCCAACTTCTCCCTCGTGTCACGATACAGGATATTGATGCTGCTACCGCCATCTATCAGAACTCTGGAGAAATGAGCCGCCTGCCTCTCCGTTGTAAAGGTAGCATCTAGGACCAGGGCGTAGGAACCAGGGGAAGGCATCACTTCTGGGTGGTCGGCCCTGCTCTAACTGATGGGCTTTTCAGACTAATGCATGAATTCTGGAGTATTTGAGGCCACTGTCTGTACTTCTTGTTGTTGCTGCCGTCTGCTGCGTCTATCATCAGCCACGCTGGTGAACACAACATAGGCTCCGTGCTCCTCTAGATACTCGTCTTGTATGGCGCCGACTGGTCGGGCCGCCGGCTGCTGGGGCTGAGGAGGCAGCGGGCCGGCAGGCAGAGGAGGCAGGAGTCCATCTCCCTTGGCTATTCTGGTGAGCCAATGGCACTTCCGAGTGGTGTGGTTGGACGGCTTCGCGCCACTATGGAATTTGCAGGGTGCATCTAGGGTCTGCTCATAAGAGAAGGCGGGCAACCAATTGGGCTTGCCGCCCTTCTGACGCTTGGGTGCTAGCTGCCCCTCCGGCTATTGTTCCTCGACTGTCGCCACCTGCCGGCTGGTGGAAGCCGGCTGGGTGGCCTTCCGCTTGTTGTCGCTCGAATGCTGTCGCCGACTGGTATCACCAGTCGGAGTCCGAGGAGCCTGAGGTGCCACCTTGCCGGACACATCAACTAGGATTTCCGCCTTCATGGAGGAGTCGGCAGTGGCGTGCTTGTCGGCGATGATTAACAGTTCGTCGAGAGTTGCAGGCTCGTCGCAGAGAAGTCGGTGCTTGAGGAGGGTGCCTTCTCGGCACCCGGCGGTGAAGTAGTCGATTGCCAGCACCTCGTGCACGCCTTCGCAGGAGTTGCGCAGCTCGGCCCAGCGCGTGAGATAGTCGCGAGTCGATTCGCTGGGCCCTTGGACGCACAAGGAGACCTGTCGGGGCTTGGGAGGCCGCTTGTACGTGCTGTTGAAGTTGCGGATGAAGGCTTCGGTGAAATTAACCCAACTGTTGATGCTATGGGGCTTCAGGCTGTTGAGCCACGTCTGGGCTGTGCCTTGAAGCATGAGCGGGACGTACTTCACGGCAACCCGCTTGTTGCCGTTTGCTATGCTGACGGCCGTGGAGTAGTCGACCAGCCAGTCCTCCGGCTTCACGGAGCCAGTGTACTTGGGCATATCTCACGGGAGGGTGAACCCTTTGGGAAAAGGCTCGTCTCGGATTCGTGGGCCGAAACAGGGCGGGCCCAATACGTCTTCTTCTTCTAGTGCCAAGGATCGGTTGAGATAATCGATCCGATGGTGGGCGTCATTTTCTCCGACTCCCTCTTAGTGACCAAGGCGGTCGCCGAGTGTCAGGTGCGTGACTGGTGGCGGAGTAGGATGCCTTGCTCCACGAGGCGGAGGAGGAGGCGGGTCGCCTCGCTGCTCCACCGCTCGAGGGCGGCCGTCTTCCTCACACTTGATGGAGAGGCGAGTTCGGCTGCGGCTGGCAGCCGGCTCGTTGCCTCTTCTTCCGCGGGCGCCACCAGTCGGCATCCGGGACGTCGCGCCATGTTCCTGGCGAGGGGGCGGTTCATCGTTCCGCTGGGCGGGCACTTCAGCGCGGCGGCCGTGTCTAGGAGCTGCTGGACTCGCTCCGTCATGTCACGACGCTCGTCGCCCTCATACTTGTCCAACTCATCCGTCACCGCCTGGGCAGCCCGGATGTTCTCTGCAGGCGTGGCGTAGATGGGGCATTCTGCCCCGAACTTGCTGGCAATGGTCGCGCCATGCTGCCGGATCAAAGCGATGCGACTAGGCCCCTCAGGAGCCGGCGTACTACCAACGGCCCGGTCCATCTCGCGCCGGTAGGCGTCTGAGAGGCGTCGCATGCTGGCCAGTTGGCCAGCGCTCTCGAGGAGCTGGACACGGCGTGCCTCCAGCATCTCAGCGTCTGCTTCTTCTGGGATGGGCGCCGACAGGTCTCGCAGTGCCGCATCGAGTGGGTCTCGAGCGCCTCCGTCCGAGCGCTCACCACTGTTGATGACGAGCACCTCCTTGACGGTGCTCCCACCACTGTGCTCACGAGGAGGCGGCTCGTCATATATCACCATGTTGGTGGGGAACGCGTCAAGCGACACCGTGTCGGAGTCGACGATCATCGGGTCGGTGGAGCCAACAGACTCCAGGTCCACGACAGGCTCGCTGGCGACGTGAAGCTGGTCAAGGAGGCTGACGAGATGGCTCTCGGGGCAGCCGGTGCCCGCATCGGAGGCCGGCTCGTCAGAGAGGTGGATCTCGCCAACAAGGTCAGCGAGGCAGCTCGCCGCACAGGCGATATCCGCGCCATGTAGCGCGTCGAGGCTGACGCCGTCGGGAGTGCTGGGTTGGCTTCGCTCGCCAGGAAGGAACAAGGTTCCCGTCCAGAGCAGGTCTCCGGGAGACGGTGCACCTCGCCCCATGGTGGGCGCCAAATGTCGGGGGTTGGGTGCGACATATGCCAATGGATGGCTTATCATGGTGGGAGCGACTAGAATGTCGCCGGTGCCTGGAAGCGGGATGAGGCGTAGACACGTACGCTGGCGCACTTTACCCAGGTTCAGGGCTCTCCTAGGAGATAACACCCCTAGTCCTGCTCTGCGGGGTCTCCGCATGATCATTAAGGCACAAGGGATACAATGGTGCTCCTTGAGCTGTGTGCTAGAGGCAGGAGGAGGCAAGGCTAGCTCTCTTCCTGCTCCAGGGTAGTGGCTAGTTCTAATGGGGTGGGAACCCTTTGCATGGGCGCCCTGGGGGGTTTATATAGGCCTACCCCCAGGGGTACAATGGTAATCTGGACGGGTGCTGGACCCGGCTGTCAGTGTCTCTGGCCTCCGGCTTCTCTGCCGACTACTGGGCCCGCCGACTGGTCCGATACGGAGCCAGCAGGCCGCTCCCGCCACAGGTGGGTCTGGTTGGTGGCTGTTCACTGTAGCCGTGCTGCTAATGACGCAGACTTGATCAGCTCAGTGTGGCTACAGTCCCGCCGCCTGGTGGGAGATTACTGTAGCCACACCATGTCCTATCTGGTTAGTGGCGCACGAACTTCGAGGGAGGGGCCGGCCACCTGCTGGAGGCCGGCCCTCCCCAAGTCTGACTGGTCCGGCATCTGCTGTCTTCCGGGCTATCACTGCCTGATAGGACCCGCAGCCCGCCGGCCGTACCGACAGGTCGTCATGGGGAACAGTGCTCTGCCTGTCTGGACTGACGTCAAGGGGGGAGTGGCAACAGTGCCGCGCCGTGCGGAGGTCTCCGCCTGTACAAGGCACTATGGCCACGCCAAGCCCAAAATTTGGGGGTGAGGGACTACACTATAGCCACACCTTGTCTCGTCCTCTTGATGCGGGTGCATATTCTGAGGGCGCCAGGTGGCCCCCTGTACGATGTTGTCCTCTCTGGAGGTCGGCTGACTGAAGCCGGCCGCTCTTGGTGCCGTCTGCTTGTGGTTGGCCGTCCTCCAGTTGCCGGCCATTGAGCCAGCGTCCTCTGGAAGGCGGAGCTTCAGTTTGGGGTGTTGCGGGGCGAAGCCGGCCCGAAGTTTTGACAGGTTCAGGGACTCGGGTGAGGCTACCCGTGGCCCATTACTCCGACAATTCACTTATTGCTAATTCTTCAAGCTGTTTTTTCTGCTAAGTGAATGTGATCGGACCCTTCCCCCTCTATGCTAAACTCAACCCAATCTTTTCACAAATTCTTCATGTGTGTTCTATTTGAAACTCGTTCAAAATCTTCACTGTGTCCTTGACAGCTGAAGAATTTGCGAACGGGATTTTAAACTTCTCTTATCTAAATTTTTGGCTTTGCCGCTCAAACCGTTCCGCATCCCACGATAATACTTATCTATTCACCCACGATCTCACACGATCGCCGCCTCTCAGTACGTGGGTGACACATGTCAACCGAATGAGAAGGGTCAGGGGCACGTTCGTCCAATTTCCTTGGGCGTACAGTTTTTAACTCCGACTATAAATACCCCCTCCCCTTCCTCACTTTGTTTTTACTCTGCTCGTTCTCACTCCCGCTCGACCTTCTCAAACCCTAGCGCCGCCGCTACTTCATCATCACCGGTGAGGGAGAGCTTCACTGCCTTGACATCGTCGCCGTCGTACTCGCGCTGGCTGCGGATTTCTTCACTCCGCCGCCACCGTAGCTGTCTTCCTCGGCCGAGTTAGGGCGTGGAAGATCTGAACTGATGAACTTCACATCTACACTTCCCAGTTCATCGTGTTCATCAAAAAGGGGTAATTAAAAGTTACTTTTACTGCCCTCTTTGATTCAAATGTTTTCCTAAAAAATTTCAATGGTGTTTATTCTTCAAATCTTCACACACTGAACACCTCACATGTCATCTGCTCTTGATTCGTTTCTCTAAGCAATAATTTTTCTTCAAGATTCCTCAATTGTGTGGATCTTCGATCTATACAACTCTGGAACCTAAGACAAAGAACGCTTAGAGAAATTCTTCAAGACTCATCTGGTCAAATTCCTCAAACTTATTCTTTTGAAAAACCTTCTGAGAATGCATATGACCTCTCCAAATTCCTCGCAACTATACTCTGTTCGCAGGTACTCATGTCTGCTGCTGAATCACTAGGTTCTCATCAACTTAACTCATTTGCAGCATTCCTCGAAGAAAATTTGCATACATCTTCAGAGAATTCCATTGTTCAAATTCCTCAGCTGATGAAAATGTCTGATGGTAAGAAGCGACGGAAGGGTGGAAAGAGGGCTGAGGTCAATACTGCTTTCGAGATCCCTGATGATATATACAAGGATTATTGCACTCCTGATGAGGCCAAATTTGGCAAAGAGGACAAAAAATCAGCGCAAGGTGCGCATACAAAGGATAGAGAGGAGATGGGCACGGGAATGGAGGGAGTACAGATATGTTACTCCCAAGTATATGAAGAAATTCGCTCTCAACCCTCCATGCCCAAGACCTCCGTTGGCACCTGGCCAATTGGCAGATCCCACCAACCTCAAGCGCGGTGAGGATTATCCTAATGAATGGGCAAAGCGTCAGGCCAAACTGGCCAAACAAGCAAAAGAAGTAGTGAGGAAATTTAATGAAGACTCTGTTGCTGCTGCTACCGCTGCTGAGGCCTCTGCAAGCAAGCCGAAGAAGGCCATGGCTAAGAAGCCTGCTCACAAGCCAAGTGCTTCACCCTCAATGCCCTCATGGCCAAGTTCCTCAGCAATGCCCTCACGGCCAGGTTCTTCAAAGTCCTCACGGCCAACTCCTCAATCTGCTCCTCCTTCAAAGTTCTTAGCTCCTCCGACAAAGTCCTCAGCTGCTCCAACTAAATCCTCTGCACCTGTGCATCTCGCCACGTGTCAAAGGACTACAGGCATGTCAATTGCCTCAGGAGCTTCTGCAAGTTCCTCGGCTGCACCAAATTCCTTAACTGGCCCCTCTCTGCTGAAGAAAAAGGCCACTGCTGGACGAGGCTCTTGACCAAGTCCTCACAAGAAGCAGGTCGCCTTTCAAGTGCCATCTGATGATGACGAGGCTGATGATGAAGAACTTGTCGAAATCATCAGGCCAGGGCCGCTAGAGCCAAAGGCGGCAATGTGCCAATGTTACTGGATCCGAAGTTGATCCTAGATTTCATCGATCTATGGCACAAGGACCCGAACACACCTTTGCCAGAGATGAACCTCACTCCTGGTCAAAGTTATGTTTTGACTGCCTTCATTGAAGAAGAAAAATGGAAATATGAAGAAGGAATAAGAGTGAAGAAAACGCAGTACAAGAAAGAGCGCTTTCTGAGGGAAAATGTTCTGAAGCTTTCCCTGAACAACTCGTTGCCTTACAAGCTGAGATCAAGCAACTGAGTGACGAATTTGATCACTACTATGCTGACTGGCTTGGAACCAAAGTCAGATTTGGGAAGATTACTGATAAATTCACTTCAAATGTTGCAGCCCCAACGCAACAAGAAAATCCTCAGGCTGATGCATCTGCACAACCTACTGAAGAACATCACAGCACCGATGATGACAATCAGGCTTCTGAAGAAAATGAAAGTACCAGGGCTGATGACTGCATTCCAGCCGCTGAAGAAATTGCCAGGGCATCCACTGGTGTTGCGCCAGAAGAAAATGAAGAAGTCAGGGCAACTGCATCAGTTGTGCCTGAAGAAAATGAACCAAATTCCTCTGCTCCTCCTGCACCAACGCCAACTCCAACCCTTCCATCTGCATTAGATGTGAAGAAGACTAAGGCTGCAGAGCGTGCAGTTGTGAAGAAAAGGAAGGCATCAACTTCATCAGATTCTTCAGCTCCGAAGAAGATGAAGCCTTTAACAAGCTCAATTGACAACCCAATTGATGCCGTTCCTGTCTCATCATGCCATCAAAGGACCTTGTTCCTTTTGATGAAGATTAGGTGATTCCAAGTGAATCAGATGAAGAAATTCCTTTTGCTGCTTCGTCAGAGCAGTTGGATGAAGAAATTGAAGTGGATGCAATCCCTTCAACACCAGTTGTCTCCTCGCGTATGCCTCAGTTTACTGCTGAAGAGGCCGGCGTTGAAGAAATGGAATATGAAGATGTGGACATTGGCTGTACCACACCCATGCTGAATGATGACTTTTGGGAAAGTCAGCACCCCAACTCTCCACTGTTCACTCCACTTCAACAAATTCCTCAGCCCCTTGTTGCTACTGAAGTACAAATGGGATCTGAAGAACCTCGTGCAACCCCATCTGTCCTTGAAGAAATTCCAGCCACTAGTGCTGATGAAAATGTTAATGAAGAATTGAAGACCCAGGGTGCAACTGAATAAGAGCCTGAAATTCCTCAGCTTGTGGATCATGAGATTAAGATTCCTGAGGTGGTGATGCAATTGACTGATACTCCTCAGCCCAAGCCAAAGGATCCCTTCTCGAAGAAGCAGAAATTCAAGGCTGATGATTTCTTCAGCAAGCACATATTCTTCACTGATTATAATCCCTATGATTCAGCTCGTCTTAGAAGGAAGCGCTTCTGGACTGCCAGCCAGGCCAATTTCTATTCTTCACTACTTTTCAACAAAGACAAAGTCTTCGACCACGAGCATATTCCTCACGTGGACATGGAATCAATGCCTTGCTTCTCTCCAGTCCTCAGTGTGCTTCATGATGCAGGACTGCTCAACTTTTTCTCTGACATTGTTGATTGGAATTAAGAGCTTATTCTTCAGTTCTATGCAACGCTGCACATCACAGGTGATGCTGATGATATCAACATTTGGGTGTTGGACCGGATGACCGAAAATACTCGTTACAAAGCACCGGCGTCTGAATTACTTCATGCCCTGCCAATCAGTCCTCCACCCGAAGTTGCTCGTTGTCTATACCAAGAACCTGAACTCACTGCTCATTACATGCAAGTACTAATGAAGCCTCTGAAGCCCGGTCAAGCCCCAAGTTTGATTTTGTAAAACATGTCACTTCACTTGTGTTACATTACTCGTAACTTCTATTTCTGCCCCTTCATTATGGCAAGAAAAAGAAAAGCTCTGTTAGCTGCAACAACAGTTTAGTTAGCTACATGTGTAGTGAACTACCCCGCCTGATCCATAATAAGTGTCGCAGTTTTGAACTAACCTTAGTTCAGAACTGCGACACTTATTTTCGATCAGCGGGAGTAGTATTTTTGGACTGATGCACTATGTCTAATTTAAAGTTGTGTAATTGAATCTGATTTTAGCACTTAATAGAGACATGGTAACATATTAATAGTGCCATTTCAGGAACACTTTTGCAGCCAAGCCATAGACTTTCATCAATCTAGTTGATGACCAGTTTAGAGTCTTCTTTCGTTATGTTTCTTTTTGCACATTTCTTAATGGATACCCGCACCTTATGTTGAAGTAGAAACCACAATTCTTCCTCAAAGATGGTTTGATTTCTGAGTGTATGTCAACACGTTTGTGGAGCCATCTCCAGATTTTATCACAACATATTGAGGTCAAATAATGACACCATGCCAAGTTTCATCTTTTTTGGACCTCATTACATTTTCTGGACTTAAAAAAACAAACAAACTGCATGTTTTTGACTGACTCTTGCCACACAGATATTTAAAAATTTCTTTTGTTTCTTTACAACGCATACAAATATACTCAAGACCCTAAATATGATTTTCAAATCATTTTTGCACACCGATTCATCTACTCATAGTTTAACTTTGAATTATAGCCATTAAATCCCTAGAAATGCAATAAGTGACTTAAATATAGGAAATGAACACGGAGAAGTGCCAAATTTTGATATGGAGGATTATATGGTGTACGTTGAGTATAGAAAAAATATTCAAGGTCAAATGATGAAGAAAATGTTAATTCGCCTTCAAACCTATTGTGAAAACAAGTTTTCGCAAAATAAACTTATGTAAGGCATCACACACAATTGCTTTTTGAGAACTGTACGCGATAGCAGGCTACATTGCCCACATATTGTCAGGACCCCGACTCAATGCCACATCGATCTAGCATGTAACACCTCATATCACTTTGCGGCCTCACGCACGGTATTCCCACGGGTGTCGCCTTACCTTTGCCCGGGACCGTTTGCGCCTTTTGGCACACGTATATGATAGTGTCGCTAGCATCCATATGATAAGGAGCCCGGGCTGACATGGCTAGTCGTAAACCCAGAGTGGCACAAACTTACAGGGACAGGCATCCATGACCCAGCATCGAACATGTCGGTCAACAGCGAGTGAATCCAGGCTGTAGCACTGGGCTAGCAGGACTCCGGTGAACCGGGCTGTAGCGGGCTAATAGGACTCCAGTATTCATCGCGTGACATTTCCCCGAAGGGACAGACATAGGAACGAAGAAGGACACATGCCGGCCAGCCTAAGTGTTCCGGAGCAGTAGCAAGCTACCATGGCTCAGTGGAAGCACTAGGAGACATTTCCCGGTAAGAGATGCTACTAAGGATAACCAACTAGATAGTCAGATCCCACACATACCAAGCATTTCAATAACATACACACAATATGCTCGATATGTGCAAATACAACATGGCATCACAACACGACTCTACAACTCAAGTATTTATTCAATAGGCTCCGAGGAGCGAGGTATTACAAACATGGGGCTCATGACCCAACACTCAGAGCATACAAGTCAAAGCACAAGCGGAAGCTTAACATGTCTGAGTACAGACAACTATAAATGAAAAAGGCTGAGAAGCCTGACTATCTACTAGATCTTGCCGAGGGCACAAGATCGTAGCTGAGGTAACAAGCTAAACGTCAAAGTCCAAGCGGAACTACTAGCGAGACTGAAGTCTCTCTGCAAAAACATAAAATAGGCAAACGTGAGTACAAATGTACCCAGCAAGACTTACATCAAAACTAACTACATATGCATCATTATCAACAAAGGGGATGGTGGAGTTTGACTGCAGCAAGCCATCTTTGACTCGGTGGCTATCCTGAACTACGACTGCAAGTAACTCTTTTGAGGTGGCGCACACGAGTCCACATATTCACCATATCAATACACCACTATGGTTCCGCTCCCGTCTCCCTACAAGAACGCCATCCATAGCACTCACACTTGTCTTGCATATTTTAGAGTATCCACTTTCACTTGTCTATGAACTGTACAAGGGGTCCAAGTTTCCATATCCGAGGAATCCGGCTATTCGAATAGATAATGATAACCCTGCAGGGGTGTACTTATTCACACACGCTCTCGCCACTTATCGCCCTGTACACGTCATGTACCTCGGCAACCTTCAAGCGGAAGCCGGGCGAGGGAGTCGGCCACGACCTGACTAACCACACAAGTCTCTCGTCCAGGTTTATCGCCTATTCGGGTTCCATCCGCAAGGAGATCCGGCCGGGGTGTCGCTCACGGCCCCAAACTATGTGAGCAGGGTTCCCAAGCCCACCATCCGGGTGCCACTTGGTAAACCGTGCCACTGTGCCTAGTCTGTCCCAAGCCCACCTGTACCGGGTGCCACTTGGTAGACTACTAACACTACCTACAAACACCAGAAACTAGTTGCAACTCCTGGACAGAGATCAAGTTGATTAATAAGTCGAGAGGGGCACTTAAGCATTCCAATGTGTGGTAGTAGTTGTTCATGGATCACAAACACAGAACTCAGTTCCTGAGGACGGCTGCAATGAGACAACCCACTATGTACTCCTACATGGCCTCTCACCGCTACCTTTACCAAATCGTGTTCACACACTTAGCCCTCAACAGTAGGACATGTTCACACACCTCTGATTCATCCCGGACGAATCAGACCTGACACAACTCTAAGCAATAGCAGGCATGACAATCAAGCATGAATGAGTAGGCACATCAGGGCTCAAACAACTCCTACTCATGCTAGTGGGTTTCATCTATTTACTGTGGCAATGACAGGTCATGCAGAGGATAAAGGGGTTCAGCTACCGCAGCAAGTAACAGATGAATCGTTGTTGTCCTAATGCAGTAAAAGAGAGCAGGAGCGAGAGGGTAGGATTGTATCGGAATGAACAAGGGGGTTTTGCTTGCCTGGCACTTCTGAAGATAGCATAGCTCTTCATCGGTGTCATCGATCATATCGTCGAACCAACGTCTACCGAGAGGGGACAATCACCGGCAACAGAGAAAGAACACAATCAATGCAATGCAACAATATGATGCATGAGTGTGACATGGCAATATGCTGTGGTTTGAGCTAATGCAACTAGCAACCAGATTAAATGAAGTTGGTTTGAATCCAAGATTCAAATTCAAACTCCATATGTGGACATTTAAATGCCATTAATATGATTTGTGCTAAACAGCAGCTATAAGTTGTTCTAACATGCATGGAAATGGTACAGATGGATAGATTGGATTTTTCTGATCATTTTTCATATATGATTTATTTCATTTGGAGTTACGGTTGAATTCCTATGAATTTTAGAAGTTTGGGATATTTTCTGGATTTTCTGATTTATTTTAAATCCAGAAAATCATTTACTGCGTCAGCATTGCATCGTCGTGACATCAGCAGTCAACGGAGACGGTCTAGGTCAACCCTGACCTGTGGGTCCCATCCGTCAGTGACTAACCTAACTAATCTAATTTAGTTAGTGGCCTGGGGCCCACTGTCAGTGTCTGTTAGGGCTAACTGGAGGTGATTAGTGTCTAATTAAGCGGCCACGTCATCATCGCCGGTCAAACCGGTCAACCTGCCGGTGTTTAGCCGCCGGCGGGGTCAAACGCGGTGGAGGTGCTCGGGATTGGGCTGCGGTGCTCCGTTCGACGCGCGGCTACGCTCGTTAGAGAGCTCTTGCCAGCGCGCATCTGATGGGGGTGGTAGACGGGTGTGTGGTGGCCGGAGCTGACGGCGGCGAGCTCGGCAGCGGCGGCCGGAGCTCGGGTTAGTTTGGGCTCGGCGTTAGGGTGCTCGGGAGGAGGAGCTGGTGGGATCTGCATGCTCCTGGGAAGGCACCGGACGCGTTGACACGCTCAGGCACGAGCTGTGGTGGCTAAAACGACAGCGGCATCATGGCCGGCGGCGATGAGCTCTCGGCTCCGGCAGAATCAAGCTAGCGGAGAGAAACAGAGGGGGGCGAGCATAGGGGAAGGTGCAGGAGCTCACAAGGGGTCAGAAGAGAAGCTCGGCGGGCTCGGGGAAGCTTCTGCGCCGGCGAATTGACGGCGGCGATCTCCGGGCAACAGAGATGAAGACGATGACGCTCCAGTCGACTGCGGCCTCCTCTGATCGCGTGCATCTTTATGTAGCTCCACGGGGTCGGGGCGGAGCTCAGGGATGCGGAGAGGGAGCGAGGGGGTGGCTGTGGCCGTGGTGTAGCTCGTCGGCGGCGGCGGCGCGGTTCGGGTGAGCGAGAGGGAGAGGTGAGGGAGAGACGAAGGGGAAGAGTGAGGGGTCAGGGGTCCAGAGCGGCGCCGAGGAGGGGCTTCGAGGCACCTCGGTGAGGCAGACAAGCAGGGAGGAGGCGTGGCGCCTCGCGCGCGCGTGCGCTGTCCCGCCTCTGCCTACTGGTAGAGGTTAGGGATGACTGGCAGGGCGCTGTGGGCTGGGCCGCACAGCAGCAGGCCAGCCAGGTGGGCTTTGGTGGGCGCCAGGTAAGTTGGCCCAGGTTAGTCTCTCTCTCTTTTATTTATGTTTATTTTCTATTTCTGTTATTTGTTTTGATTTGATTTAGAACATCGAATCATTTTTATAAACTTTCTGTAAATTGTTATGTGAGCTCAGGAACTAGTCCAAGGTCACAGGCAACTTACAAAAATATTTGAACTTTATTTCTTATATAATAGAAATAAGTTCAACTCAAATATGTCATTGGTTTAAGTCAAAGGCCCAAAAATAAATATTTCTGTGATTCCAAAAAAATTGGTTTGAATTTTACCTCTTACTAATATTTTCACAGAGTAACAGGAACATTTCTTTGGACTCATTTGATGAGATTTAAATGTTGGTTATTTTTTTAGAGGTCTTCTGAGGCTTTTGAAAATTCCTCAATTCAAATTTCATTTGAATTTAAACATGATGCTCACACGAAGGTATAGCCTAGTGCATACCAGAACTAGGGATGTGACAACTCACCCCCACTAAACAAGAATCTCGCCCCGAGATTCAAGACGTGAGGTAAGAAGACAAAGGGGACACTAAGTATCACAAACTTCATGATCCAACTGCCTTTCTCGAGGATGCTGATTCAGTGCTCCAATTGATCTTGACGTTTTTGCTTTTGGGATCTTCATCCAACACGAGGACAGAGACACTCTACAAGGATGGATCATCTTAATGATCACAGGATCAACTCACGGAATGAGATGTAGGACATCTCTCGAGCTGAGAGGAAAAACACACATCATGAAGGACGGAAGAAACAATTTGATGAGGTTTCAGAGTAGCGAGGAAAATAGTTGCCATGATACCACAATGAGACACCTTAGGGAAGGTAACTCGTAGCAATATCCCCTTAAGTGGCAAAAAGAATTACCTTTGATTTAGAGATCATTGAAACTCTTTATACCAGCCTAAGGCAATTCCCGAGCGATCGTTTAGAGAGATTCGGTAGAATGGCATACCCGGATTAGAATGGATGATGTGGATTACCTTGTTGGAAACAACACAAGGGATGATTTTAGTAACTAGGGAGAAGCTCAACAGTAGAGAGTGAGTCCACTGTTTGAAAAGTTATAGCATAACCGAGGAAATTGAGAGCAATCCCAGTTAGTGCCGATGATAACACCTAGAGCTTGTGAGTGCTCTCAAGAACTTGAGCATTTCCATAATCATCAAGGTTTTACCAACATCCATGTCAAGGGTGCTGACAACACAACATACTACCATGATGAATAGCGATGGACGACGCAGATGCAAAGGAAGATAACACTTTCTCAGATTTCACCTTAGCGAGGCCAAGGGGACGAAATCTGGATGATCGACCGAGAGACATTTAGCACTCCGCTTCTAATGTTCTCCTTGATGTACTAGCGTATCCCATTCATTGAAATGGTCTGGTATCTAGAACATCAAGTAAAGGTCGGACTTCGGAAACACAAAAATCCATAAGGGACAACTAGGGAGTAAATCCCTCGAAATCCTTATGGGGAGATGGCCAACTTTCTCAATCAAGATACTACAATAACAGGTCTTTCGGTTGGGTGTGTTGGCCACGACATCCACTTTACCGGTTACAGAGAGACCAATATTATAATTCTTGGGAACGTTCCAACCATCATATCTGCCTGAGATTCAGATCTGGTTGGTGTCAGAATAATCTAGACACATCGAGTTTAGAAAGAAAAATGAAAGTTTACAACACAAACCGACGAGAAGACGTTGTGTGATTCTCAGGAAATGAACTACGATAGCAAGCTCCAAAACATGAGCTGGTTCTGCTACAAACATATGAACACGTTGTCCCAGACAACATGATCCCATGGTAGTCTTACAAAAACACTACCGAGCTCCGGTGGGGAACCATCATCGAGGATATCGAAGTCCTTGCATAGGGTATACCCTTAAGAAGGAGCTTCTTCTCCTTGAACAAATCAATCAGTGGCTTGGTGTACTAGGAGATACATGTGGAATGGAGGTAGCGAGCCTATCAAACCATAGCATACTTCGCACGTGCATGACTGACTTGGGATGGTACCAGAGGAAACAAAAACAATCTGTCTCGAACTCATGGCGGCAACTTGCATCAAATGCACATGAGTTAGAGAGAGTCACTTTTTTTCATCCGAACATATGCTTCATGAACGAAACACGAAGAAATGCTTACACAAGTTTCCAACACTAAGTTGATGTTCAACATGAATCATGGGGGAGACAAAATGCTGCTGATGGGCTAAACAGTAACTCATCGGAATTTCCATATCACTGGACTTCCACCATCATGTGAACACGGTGATAGTATTGGTCAGACCAAAGGATATAATGGTGTATGCCCGAGGGACCAACCACGAGTAAGACAACATTACGCACATCATTGGTTCTGATATGACTTGACAATAGCCCATACTCAAGTCAAAGTTTTGACAACGCAGTAGATCCAACAACTGATCACGAGGACCAATCGATGAAGATATCATCTTTCTTCAACACACACACAAGATATCCCTTAAGATGAACTAAATCGGACAAGCTTCCATCTTCCAACTCTCCAAGTTGTTGTTTAGCTTGACCAACTAGCTCAGGGGTATCCCACACGGATTCTTGGAGAAAGGGTGGTTTCGAAAACCAACTTGATCACGAGCTCAACATAGCGGTCAGGTGACATCCTGGTGATACCTCCGAGAAGACATTCAGAGAATCACAAACCACCGATATGTTACTAAGCTCGAGAACAATCTTGCTTTTCAGGGCAAGACGATATGACCAGAAAAGCGAGGGATTGCCAAAATCCTAACTCATTGATCAAAGAGTGCACCAGGAAATAAGGACTAGGTAGCACAATCAGTCTTAGAATGATGATTTAATAATCAACACGCTAAGAATGAGAATATTGTCCATTTACTACCAAGCAACGAGTTGCTCGGAGTATTGATTTCACACATCACAATTCACTTGCCAACATTCCGGTTACAACAACACGGGACCGAGGAATGAATAATGATTGCGAGACGTATCACTACATCAAGAATTCATGAGAGTTGGTGCAATTCTCATGACACTCTTGACATAAAGATGGTAACACTCCAAGGTACAACAGAGCAAAAGTTGGTTTGGCATTTGATCCGCGGAATACAATTGCTTTGACCCAATCCTAGAAATGGATGAGGTACTGGAGTTTGTTTCTCCTAGTCATTCTTGAATAGAATGGCCTGACAGACCACAAGAGTAATAGGCATCGACAAACGAATGCACGCATACTCTTGACTATCAATAGATAGACGAGGGTCGGAAGACAACTAAAATGGGACAACTCAAAAGAATAAATGATTTCTGAGTTGTGGATGCATGGATTAGCATGTCGAACCAAGTACAACAGGTTTCTTCCGGATAACCCATGCAGAAAGGTAGAACTGGTAGAGTCACAATATGAATGGAGAACTCCTCAAAAGTACTCTGATTGTGAGCTTTTGGTTCAAGAACTTCTGCCTTAATGGTTCATGGTATTTGGAAGAATGATATACCACGAACCTCGAGGACTATCGCAAAGGTTACTAATAACCTAAAGGAACTAGCAAACACTATCAACATGAAATAAGTAGTGTGAATCTCGGGTTCAGAAACCCAGAAATAGAATACCTACTACTAAGTGGCATCACGGGATGCTTTCGAGAATAAAGGCCAGAATGATCACACTAGGAACACATAACATGGCTAAATTACTAGGTGATGCTCTAGACACCTAGGGTCATAATAATAGCTCCAACATATATGTCGAGGCAATAGAGTACCTCAACTCACCGATTAGTGTGCTTAATCTGGCCCAAAAGGACATCAGGAATGGGAGGAGGGATTTGCAAATGCATCAGACTATTTAGAAACCTGGGATGACTCGGACAGCATAACGGCTGTAAATGCTCAAAAATTTGAGACATGCTACAAAAATGGTGGCATAACCACTCAGAAGCATAATATCAAGGGTTCGAGATCAACAGTTAACATACGGAAGTAGTAGGAACTGAAATGAAGCTTGAAACCATCAATCATATAAGTCTATGGATTAGTAACACGTCATCCTGATAGAAAGATGAGAAGCCTAGTTCTTAATCCCCGTAGAAGAGAAGAGGATGACTCAGATCAGAAGGCATAAGGTATAAGGAGTAAAAAGAGCCTTACGTTCCCATCCCACAATCAATTCCCCTACATATAACTAAAGCATTTCTAGACTCAACTTCGACCAGTTTGGCTTGGTAGTCCTACAGGCAGTCAGCTCTGATACCAAAGCTGTCAGGACCCCGACTCAATGCCACATCGATCTAGCATGTAACACCTCATATCACTTTGCGGCCTCACGCACGGTATTCCCACGGGTGTCGCCTTACCTTTGCCCGGGACCGTTTGCGCCTTTTGGCACACGTATATGATAGTGTCGCTAGCATCCATATGATAAGGAGCCCGGGCTGACATGGCTAGTCATAAACCCAGACTGGCACAAACTTACAGGGACAGGCATCCATGACCCAGCATCGAACGTGTCGGTCATCAGCGAGTGAATCCAGGCTGTAGCACTGGGCTAGCAGGACTCCGGTGAACCGGGCTGTAGCGGGCTAACAGGACTCCAGTATTCATCGCGTGACATTTCCCCGAAGGGACAGACACAGGAACGAAGAAGGACACATGCCGGCCAGCCTAAGTGTTCCGGAGCAGTAGCAAGCTACCATGGCTCAGTGGAAGCACTAGGAGACATTTCCCGGTAAGAGATGCTACTAAGGATAAACAACTAGATAGTCAGATCCCACACATACCAAGCATTTCAATAACATACACACAATATGCTCGATATGTGCAAATACAACATGGCATCACAACACAACTCTACAACTCAAGTATTTATTCAATAGGCTCCGAGGAGCGAGGTATTACAAACATGGGGCTCATGACCCAACACTCAGAGCATACAAGTCAAAGCACAAGCGGAAGCTTAACATGTCTGAGTATAGACAACTATAAATGAAAAAGGCTGAGAAGCCTGACTATCTAGTAGATCCTGCCGAGGGCACAAGATCGTAGCTGAGGTAACAAGCTAAACGTCGAAGTCCAAGCGGAACTACTAGCGAGACTGAAGTCTCTCTGCAAAAACATAAAATAGGCAAACGTGAGTACAAATGTACCCAGCAAGACTTACATCAGAACTAACTACATATGCATCATTATCAACAAAGGGGATGGTGGAGTTTGACTACAGCAAGCCAGCTTTGACTCGGCGGCTATCCTGAACTACGACTGCAAGTAACTCTTTTGAGGTGGCGCACACGAGTCCACATATTCACCATATCAATACACCACTATGGATCCGCTCCCGTCTCCCTACAAGAACGCCATCCATAGCACTCACACTTGTCTTGCGTATTTTAGAGTATCCACTTTCACTTGTCTATGAACTGTACAAGGGGTCCAAGTTTCCATATCCGAGGAATCCGGCTATTCGAATAGATAATGATAACCCTGCAGGGGTGTACTTATTCACACACACTCTCGCCACTTATCGCCCTGTACACGTCATGTACCTCGGCAACCTTCAAGCGGAAGCCGGGCGAGGGAGTCGGCCACGACCTGACTAACCACACAAGTCTCTCGTCCAGGTTTATCGCCTATTCGGGTTCCATCCGCAAGGAGATCCGGCCGGGGTGTCGCTCACGGCTCCAAACTATGTGAGCAGGGTTCCCAAGCCCACCATCCGGGTGCCACTTGGTAAACCGTGCCACTGTGCCTAGTCTGTCCCAAGCCCACCTGTACCGGGTGCCACTTGGTAGACTACTAACACTACCTACAAACACCAGAAACTAGTTGCAACTCCTGGACAGAGATCAAGTTGATTAATAAGTCGAGAGGGGCACTTAAGCATTCCAATGTGTGGTAGTAGCTGTTCATGGATCACAAACACAGAACTCAGTTCCTGAGGACGGCTGCAATGAGACAACCCACTATGTACTCCTACATGGCCTCTCACCGCTACCTTTACCAAATCGTGTTCACACACTTAGCCCTCAACAGTAGGACATGTTCACACACCTCTGATTCATCCCGGACGAATCAGACCTGACACAACTCTAAGCAATAGCAGGCATGACAATCAAGCATGAATGAGTAGGCACATCAAGGCTCAAACAACTCCTACTCATGCTAGTGGGTTTCATCTATTTACTGTGGCAATGACAGGTCATGCAGAGGATAAAGGGGTTCAGCTACCGCAGCAAGTAACAGATGAATCGTTGTTGTCCTAATGCAGTAAAAGAGAGCAGGAGCGAGAGGGTAGGATTGTATCGGAATGAACAAGGGGGTTTTGCTTGCCTGGCACTTCTGAAGATAGCATAGATCTTCATCGGTGTCATCGATCATATCGTCGAACCAACGTCTACCGAGAGGGGACAATCACCGGCAACAGAGAAAGAACACAATCAATGCAATGCAACAATATGATGCATGAGTGTGACATGGCAATATGCTGTGGTTTGAGCTAATGCAACTAGCAACCAGATTAAATGAAGTTGGTTTGAATCCAAGATTCAAATTCAAACTCCATATGTGGACATTTAAATGCCATTAATATGATTTGTGCTAAATAGCAGCTATAAGTTGTTCTAACATGCATGGAAATGGTACATATGGATAGATTGGATTTTTCTGATCATTTTTCATATATGATTTATTTCATTTGGAGTTACGGTTGAATTCCTATGAATTTTAGAAGTTTGGGATATTTTCTGGATTTTCTGATTTATTTTAAATCTAGAAAATCATTTACTGCGTCAGTATTGCATCACCGTGACATCAGCAGTCAACGGAGACGGTCCAGGTTAACCCTGACCTGTGGGTCCCATCCGTCAGTGACTAACCTAACTAATCTAATTTAGTTAGTGGCCTGGGGCCCACTGTCAGTGTATGATAGGGCTAACTGGAGGTGATTAGAGCCTAATTAAGCGGCCACGTCATCATCGCCGGTCAAACCGGTCAACCTGCCGGCGTTTAGCCGCCGGCGGGGTCAAACGCGGTGGAGGTGCTCGGGATTGGGCTGCGGTGCTCCGTTCGATGCGAGGCTAGGCTCGTTAGAGAGCTCTTGCCAGCGCGCATCTGATGGGGGTGGTATACGGGCGTGTGGTGGCCGGAGCTGACGGCGGCGAGCTCGGCAGCGGCAGCCGGAGCTCGGATTAGTTTGGGCTCGGCGTTAGGGTGCTCGGGAGGAGGAGCTGGTGGGATCTGCGTGCTCCTGGGAAGGCATCGGACGCGTTGACACGCTTAGGCATGAGCTGTGGTGGCTAAAACGACGGCGGCATCATGGCCGGCGGCGATGAGCTCTCGGCTCCGGCGGAATCGAGCTAGCGGAGAGAAACAGAGGGGGGGCGAGCATAGGGGAAGGTGCAGGAGCTCACAAGGGGTCGGAAGAGAAGCTCGGTGGGCTCGGGGAAGCTTCTGCGCCGGCGAATTGACGGCGGCGATCTCCGGGCACCAGAGATGAAGACGACGATGCTCCGGTCGACTACGGCCTCCTCTGATCGCGTGCGTCGGTGTGTAGCTCCATGGGGTCGGGGCGGAGCTCAGGGATGCGGAGAGGGAGCGAGGGGGGTGGCTGTGGCCATGGTGTAGCTCGTCGGCGGCAGCGGCGCGATTCGGGTGAGCGAGAGGGAGAGGCGAGGGAGAGGCGAAGGGGAAGAGTGAGGGGTCAGGGGTCCAGAGCGGCGCCGAGGAGGGGCTTCGAGGCGCCTCGGTGAGGCAGACGAGCAGGGAGGAGGCGTGGCGCCTCGCGCGCGCGTGCGCTGTCCCGCCTCTGCCTACTGGCAGAGGTTAGGGATGACTGGCAGGGCGCTGTGGGCTGGGCCGCACAGCAGCAGGCCGACCAGGTGGGCTTTGGTGGGCGCCAGGTAAGTTGGCCCAGGTTAGTCTCTCTCTCTTTTATTTATGTTTATTTTCTATTTCTGTTATTTGTTTTGATTTGATTTTGAACATCAAATCATTTTTATAAACTTTCTGTAAATTGTTATGTGAGCTCAGGAACTAGTCCAAGGTCATAGGCAACTTACAAAAATATTTGAACTTTATTTCTTATATAATAGAAATAAGTTCAACTCAAATATGTCATTGGTTTAAGTCAAAGGCCCAAAATAAATATTTCTGTGATTCCAAAAATATTGGTTTGAATTTAACCTCTTACCAATATTTTCACAGAGTAACAGGAACATTTCTTTTGACTCATTTGATGAGATTTAAATGTTGGTTATTTTTTTAGATGTCTTCTGAGGCTTTTGAAAATTCCTCAATTCAAATTTCATTTGAATTTAAACATGATGCTCACACGAAGGTCTAGCCTAGTGCATACCAGAACTAGGGATGTGACAACTCACCCCCACTAAACAAGAATCTCGCCCCGAGATTCAAGACGTGAGGTAAGAAGACAAAGGGGACACTAAGTATCACAAACTTCATGATCCAACTACCTTTCTCGAGGATGTTGATTCAGTGCTCCAATTGATCTTGACGTTTTTGCTTTTGGGATCTTCATCCAACACGAGGACAGAGACACCCTACAAGGATGGATCATCTTAATGATCACAGGATCAACTCACGGAATGAAATGTAGGACATCTCTTGAGCTGAGAGGAAAAACACACATCATGAAGGACGGAAGAAACAATTTGATGAGGTTTCAGAGTAGCGAGGAAAATAGTTGCCATGATACCACAATGAGACACCTTAGGGAAGGTAACTCGTAGCAATATCCCCTTAAGTGGCAAAAAGAATTACCTTTGATTTAGAGATCATTGAAACTCTTTGTACCAGCCTAAGGCAATTCCCGAGCGATCGTTTAGAGAGATTCGGTAGAATGGCATACCCGGATTAGAATGGATGATGTGGATTACCTTGTTGGAAACAACACAAGGGATGATTTTAGTAACTAGGGAGAAGCTCAACAGTAGAGAGTGAGTCCACTGTTTGAAAAGTTATAGCATAACCGAGGAAATTGAGAGCAATCCCAGTTAGTGCCGATGATAACACCTAGCGCTTGTGAGTGCTCTCAAGAACTTGAGCATTTCCATAATCATCAAGGTTTTACCAACATCCATGTCAAGGGTGCTGACAACACAACATACTACCATGATGAATAGCGATGGACGACGCAGATGCAAAGGAAGATAACACTTTCTCAGATTTCACCTTAGCGAGGCCAAGGGGACGAAATCTGGATGATCGATCGAGAGACATTTAGCACTCCGCTTCTAATGTTCTCCTTGATGTACTAGCGTATCCCATTCATTGAAATGGTCTGGTATCTAGAACATCAAGTAAAGGTCGGACTTCGGAAACACAAAAATCCATAAGGGACAACTAGGGAGTAAATCCCTCGAAATCCTTATGGGGAGATGGCCAACTTTCTCAATCAAGATACTACAATAACAGGTCTTCCGGTTGGGTGTGTTGGCCACGACATCCACTTTACCGGTTACAGAGAGACCAATATTATAATTCTTGGGAACGTTCCAACCATCATATCTGCCTGAGATTCAGATCTGGTTGGTGTCAGAATAATCTAGACTCATCGAGTCTAGAAAGAAAAATGAAAGTTTACAACACAAACCGATGAGAAGACGTTGCGTGATTCTCAGGAAATGAACTACGATAGCAAGCTCCAAAACATGAGCTGGTTCTGCTACAAACATATGAACACGTTGTCCCAGACAACATGATCCCATGGTAGTCTTACAAAAACACTACCGAGCTCTGGTGGGGAACCATCATCGAGGATATCGAAGTCCTTGCATAGGGTATACCCTTAAGAAGGAGCTTCTTCTCCTTGAACAAATCAATCAGTGGCTTGGTGTACTAGGAGATACATGTGGAATGGAGGTAGCGAGCCTATCAAACCATAGCATACTTCGCACGTGCATGACTGACTTGGGATGGTACCAGAGGAAACAAAAACAATCTGTCTCGAACTCATGGCGGCAACTTGCATCAAATGCACATGAGTTAGAGAGAGTCACTTTTTTTTCATCCGAACATATGCTTCATGAACGAAACACGAAGAAATGCTTACACAAGTTTCCAACACTAAGTTGATGTTCAACATGAATCATGGGGGAGACAAAATGCTGCTGATGGGCTCAACAGTAACTCATCCGAACATATGCTTCATGAACTGTTTGCACGACATCACACCCGGTCGCATTTTTGAATTCTGTGTGATGTTACATCACACACAGTTCGGTCAAGGGTGTGCGATAGGCGTGTCTTCCTAGCCCCATTATGCAGTGATATACAAGCATTACAACTTGTGTTATTGTAAAAACATCAAAAAATTGAGAAATAAAGAGATATAAAAGAGGACATGATACGGGCCTTTGGATATATTTTTATCGTGTGTGTTCATGATTTTGTATGCAATCGATTCTATGGGCGAAACCCAACAATCTCCTTTTGATAGTCTTGTCCGTTCAGAAAGTGAGGTTGTGCTAGACAGTAGCACACAGGTTGGTTGACCTGACACATGAGTCAGTTCTTCACACCGGTCTGAAATCGTCCAACACGACATGCATATCTAGCAGCAGCACGCGTAGGCCACAAGTTGTAGCACATAGAGCCCATGCCAACAAAAGATTCCATCAGAGTTTACTCCTCCCCCCTGCATCAGTTTTGGCTTTGTTTTTGGCGTTCGTACAATAGATCAAAGCAGAGGCCCCTCCATTCCTTACTCTTTTAAGAGAAATGGAATAACAAAAAATGCACACAATTTACCTAAAAAATGTGCTTTTACAACATGCAAAAATAAACATGTAATGGTGGATTTTTTGCATAAACCTTTGGTAAGAAGGGACGAATTAATGGCATTCGCATTACTCTAAACAAGAAAAATAAAATAAAAAACAAAACAAATTCAAAATAATGAAGTTTTAGGGAAGAATGAATTAGTGATGTTGATATTATCCTTTAAAAACATATAATGGCAAAATTTGCACATAATTTACACAGCAATTGCACCCTTTATAATATGCAAGTAGAAGCATATAATAATGGAAATTTCGCAAAAGAACAATTTCTTAATAAGGAATGAAGTAGTGGGATTGTTATTACCCTTAAAGAATAAAGAAAGTAACAGAAAAGCCAATACAAATTATAATAATAAAGTTTTCTAAGAAATAATGAGTTAATGGCATAGAAGAAAGAGAATGAAAAAAATAAACAATGACAACAATTGCACTCAATTTACATAAAAATGTGCTTTTTATAATATACAAGAGTAAGCATATAATAGTAAAAGTTGCACAAAAAGAAGTTTCTGATGAAGGAATGAATTAGCGGCATTAGTACCCATAAAGAAGAAAGGAAACGAAATAAAAACTAGAACAAAATCAAAATCAAAATCAAAATAATGAAGTTTTACAAGAAAGAATGAAATAGTGCCTTTGGTTACACTTTAAGAAGAAATAAAATGAAATAAAAATGAAATAAAATCAAAATAATGATATTTTCTAGGAAAGAATCTATTAGTGGCTTTGGTATTACCCTTTAAGAAGAAGAAAATTAAAATAAACTAAAACAAATGAAAATAATGAAGATTGCAAAGAAACGATGAATTAGTGGCTTTGGTATTGCCCTTTAAGAAGAAAGAAAATAAAAACAATAACACAAAATCTAATAAATGAAGTTTTCTAAGGAATAATGAATTAATCCTTTAAGAAGAAATAAAATGAAAAAGATTAATCAAACAATGAAAAAAATTGCACAAAATATAAACAAAATTATGTTTTATAAAATATGCAATAATAAGAACATAATAGAGGAATTTTTACAAGGAAGACATTTCCTAAGAAGGAATGAATTGGTTGCATTTGTATTACCCTTAAAGAAGAAAGCAAATGAAAAACAATTAACTTTTCTAAGGAAGAAAGAATTTGTGGCATTGTTATTGCCCCTTTAGAAGACAGTAAATGAAATAACTTCAATGAATTCACACAAATTTGCACTTTTTTTATAATAATGGATTTTTACAAAACGAAGTAATGAGTTAGTGTTATTGTTACTACCTTTAAAGATGAAAGAAATTAAAATTAAAAACAAAACTAAATCAAAATAATAAATTTTCTAATAAAGAATGAATTAATGGCATTGGTATTGCCCTTTAAGAAGAAATATAATGAAAATAAAATAAACAATGACAACTGTTGCACCCAGTTACACAAAAAATGTGCTTTTAAATTTAATAATATACAAGAATAAGCATATAATAAGGAAATTTGTATGGAAAAGAGTTTCCTATGAAAGACTGATTTAGTGGCATTGGTACCCTTAAAGAAGGAAACGAAATAAACACTCAAAATAAATTAAATCAAAATAATAAAGTTTTCTAATAAAGAATGAATCAGTGGCTTTGGCATTAACCTTTAAAAAGAAAGAAAATGAAATAAAACTAAAACAAGATCCAAATAATGAAGTTTTCTAAGAATAAATTAAAAACTCATTGTTTTGCGATTACCCTTTAAGAAGAAATAAAATAAAATATAAACTAAAACAAAATCAAAATAATGAAGTTTTATAAGGAATAATGAATCAATCCTTTAAAATGAAAGAAATAAGATAAATATAAAAGAAAACAACGACAAAATTTGCACACAATATACACAAAAATATGCTTTTTGAAATATGCAATAATATGCACATAATAAAGGATTTTGTTTTCACAAAAAAGGATAATTGCAACAAGGAATGAATTAGCGGCATTAGTATTGCCCTTAAAGAAGAATAAAAAACTAAAACTAAAACAAAATCAAAGTAATGTACTTTATTTAAGGACGAATGAATAAGTGACATCGGTATTACCCTGTAAGAAAACAAATGCTTTACAAAAATGCACACAATTTACTCAGAAATTGCGCTTTTTTATAGTATGCAAGAATAAGCATATAATTTCACAAAATGTGTTAGTAAGAAGGAACGAATTAGTGGCATTGTCATTACCCTCAAAAAAGAAAGAAGACAAAACTAAATTAAAACTAAAACTAAAACAAAATTAAAAGACAAAGTTTTCTAACATAAAATGAATTAGTGACAATGGTATTACCGTTGAAGAAGAAATAAAATGAAAAAAGAACTTAACAGCTCTATGCTTTTTAAATATGTATAAGAAAAAAATAATAGTGCAATTTTTGTACTTTGGTATACTTTATACACATATTATATACTTACTCCGTTCCAAAATAAGTGTTTCAACCTTAGTACACCTTTGTACTTCCTTCGTAAACTAATATAAGAGACACTTATTTTGAGACAGAGGGAGTAGTACTTACATGTATACACTCACCCAACATTCCAAAAATATCCATAAAAACCATCTAAAAAGAAAAAAAGAAGCAATTGTTTCGATAAAGGGCATTTGAATTGAAATATCGAGGTGATACAATCACATCGTAAGAAAACCCGGCCTCTGCATAACCAGATGCACACAGCCAACAAGTCCACAAGTCCGAAATAGCAAAAAAGTAGCTAAGGAAAAAATTCATAAGCTAGTCTAGGATGTGGCGGATCCTATCCGAAGATCACACCGCCATCCATGGGGGTAAGAACCCTCCCTGGCCGTACGCTCCAGCCGTGTAGACACCATCATAAAAATGTCCCTGTCCTCCGGCCTCTGCAGGATAAACCAAGTATGGAGCCATCGCGAGCATGTATGGATAACCTGCATAGGAGATGAAACACTTTTATTGTTAAACACTACATCATTCCTATTAAGCCACAGTGCCCAACATAAGGCAGCTGCCCCCACTAGAATGTGTGTAGAAAATTGTTTTTGAATACCCCTCAACCAATTGCCGAATATATTCTGTGCACTACGTGGTGGGTAAAGATTTGAAGCTATTTGAACAACAGCCCACACAGATCAAGCAAACTTGCACTCAAAAATTAAGTGTTTAGTAGACTCGTCGTGCTGACAGAAGACACATTTTTTGCTCCCTTGCCAGTTACGCCGTGCCAAACTATCCCTAGTTAATATGACCCCTTTAAGAAACCAGAGAAAAATCGTCACTCTTAAAGGTATTTTGAGCTTCCACAATTTTCTGTTGTCAACCGAAACCTCATTATGAGGAAGCACTGTAGGCCTATAAACAAGCAACACGAAATGAGCTTCAACCCAAATAGAAACCGATTGACCAAAAACAGTGGTCAGTTGAAAATTTGGGCTCAAAACACAACACCAGTCACAACTGAAAAAAAACACGATTTTTGAGGTAAAAAAAATCAACGACCTAAAAAATCAACCGACCCAAATTGAATTTTCAGGCACTAAATTGGGCCGGCAAACGGAGTCCTTTGCCTACCCTGGTGCATGGCGGCTTTCCGAACCCAGAACACGTCCGACTTTGGGTGGCTTTCCGAACCCGGCTAGAAATCGTCGTGAACATGCTCGATATAACGCCCGCATCCCGGCTACTAGTCCCCAGGCACGGCGCGGCCAACCACCGTGCACGCCCTCCGCCGCTCCGCGCGTGCGCAATGGGAATACGCGACATGGAGGACGACGAGACAGCCTCCGGGGGTATTACCACGGTCGCCTCCCAAATCGCCTCCATCTGCGCAACGATCGGTGGCCAGGGCGCACCTGGTACTGCAGCCCTGAGCGCCAGGCGAGTCGCTGCCGTTTCGGCCATGATCGACGAGGTCGCCCAGGGAAGGAGGAGGAAGATGACGAGGAAGCGGCGCATGGGCAACTCTCGCTGCTACGAGGAGGTGTGCACGCTCGGCGGGGGCACGTTCGGTGACGTCTTCAAGGCGCGGCACCGCGCCACCGGCCAGACCGTTGCCGTGAAGGCTCTCCGCTGCGAACGGTCCGACTCCAAACACGTCGTCAGCGAGCTCCTTCGGGAGGCCTGCATCATGGCGGCATGCGGCGGCCACCCCTCGCTCGTCGCCCTGCGCGGCGTCGTGCGCACACCGCGCGATGCCAAGGGGCGCAGGGACTACTTCCTCGTCATGGAATTCGCCGGGCCAAGCCTGCGCAAGGTCCTCAACAAGCGAATCCGTCTCGGTCGCCGGCTGTTCTCGGAGAGGGACGTGCGCTCCATCGTGCGGCAGCTGCTGGCCGGCGCGGAGGCGATGCACACGCACGGCATCATGCACTGCGACATCAAGCCTGAGAACATCCTCGTGGTCCAGCACGGCGGCAGCATCGTCGTCAAGATCGGAGACTACGGGGCGGCGATGTCCACGGCCGAGCGGGACCCCGACAAGTATTGGGCTGCTGGGACGTGGGCGTACAGCGCGCCGGAGATGCTGCTGGAGGATCCCCGCTACGACACGCGCGTCGACCTGTGGTCCATCGGCTGCGTGATGGCGGAGCTCCTCACCGGGAACAAGCTGTTCCCAGGGGACGGCATAGACGAGCTGCTCTACAAGATCTTCGATCTGCTTGGCACGCCAGGCGAGAGAGAGTGGTGGCCTGCCTTCGGTTCGCCGGGACACGAGGTACAGGAACCGCTATGGCGAGCGCACCAACGGCTGCGCAAGCTGTTCCCCAAGAAGCTGCTGTCCAAGGAAGGGTTCCAGGTCCTCCAGGGGCTCCTCACGTGCGATCCATCCAGGCGGCTGGATGCTGCCGCCGCGCTCCGGCTTCCGTGGTTCACGGACACCGGCGGCATGCCGGTTGCCGCTGTTCCGGAGACTGGCGCTCTGAAGCCGCTGAGCTCTGTCAAATAATTAGCTGTTAAAGTAGTAGAAGACATAGTTGCACGAGAAATAGCGAGCATACAAAGTTTTCTAGTATAACCCAGATGATAAGTGTCACACGTGTGGATGAAATAATCGGGTAAATATGATATACCATCAACCAACAAGACCCGTTTGGATGCAAAGTATTTCCAAAGTAAGGTGTATTATTTTTTCAAAAAGTCAAATTTCTCTAAGTTTGACCAAGTTTATAGACAAAAATATCAATATCTAAAATACCAAGTCATTATCACTAGATTCATCACGAACTATATTTTTACATTTTATATATTTAGTATTATAAATCTTTATATATTTTGCTGTAAAGTTGGTCAAACATACACAATAGTTGACTTTTTGAAAAACTAATACACCTTATATTTAGGAACGGAGGGAGTATTACTAGAATATCACAATGTTTTAGAAAACTGAAGTTTTGAAATACTTTGAGGCGTTTGGCTATATCAAAAATTGTAGTTTCATAAACGGTGGTATTGTTGATACTGCGGTTTGTTTGAAGTATTAAAATAAGAGGTCCGGCCCTCTTTTTTCTCAAACTGAGGAAAAGACGCTCGTGTCATCTGCTCGTTCACTACCGTGCAGCTTGGTTTGTAAGCATATAATTAATCACATGGCAGTATCATATCCTTTCGTAGTTATTGATTCATTCTTTTTCATCGCATGCACCACACTAGTTAAATAGGACTGATTTCGTTAGCTACGGCTGATCATGTCCGCAACTTCCTAGCTCAGCAATCAGAAGGCCGTACAGCGCTGCATGCAGCCAGGCGGTCGTCAGCACACACTGATTGATCCGGTCGTGTAGCTCCGTAGGTGTAGTAAGTTAGATTAAGTTGTGTAATTATCGGTCAAAGCTACAGTAAAACAACACCAGCCAAACATATCAGTAGCATTCCTAAAACTGAAAGAATTGAAGTTTTTAGAAAACTGTAGTATTCGGTTAAAAAAAAAAGAAAACTGTAGTATTCATTGCCCAAGCATTGCAATACCGAAGTTTTGAAATATTATGGTATTTTGAAAACTGCGCTGCCAAACTAGGCCCAAACTGTTTATTTTACCTCTGTAATTTGGCTAGATGCACAACTAAAACGGACAAGTTGTCACGGCCTCCTTGTTTCCCAATGTTGGTACGTTTGGTAGTAGTATTTTGATATGATAACTTTAAGACCAGTTGCGACAGCGAGACTGGTGACGCTGGAAGATGATAATAGGGCATGAAGGTTTTTTTTTTGCCAAGAAAATTTCTGATTTATTCATCTTCAATCATGACAGTACAATGAACACAAAAAATAATACTAAAAATTACATCTGTAGACCACCTAACGGCGACTACAAGCACCGAAGCGAGTCGAAGGCGTGCCGCCATCATCGCCCCTCCCTCGAAGGAGCCGGGAAAAATTTATTGTAGTAAACAGTCGAAAAGTCGTCATGCTAAGGCTAATATGACCAGCGCAACAAAACAACAACCGCCACCGTTGAAGAGTAGCGCAAATCAGAAGGATCCAACATGTAAACACACGAACATAGACGTACTACGATCGGATCCGAGAAAATCCATCAAAGACACATTCACCGAAGACACACCTCCACACGCCCACCGATAATGCTAGACACACCGCCGGGATGCAGGCTAGGCAGGGAGAACCTTATTCCATGTTCAGGGAGCCACCGCCGTCTTGTCTTTCTAAGCAAGACACAAACCCTAACAAAACTCGAAGGAACATATGGAAACTGAGCCCTCCCGCCGACAAGGGCCGGGATCCATCTCACCACCATGGCTCTAAGGCCACCACAGAAGAGGCAGACTGACAGGAGGCAAAGGAACCCTAGGTCTTTTTCCTTAGGGGAGAAGGAGGCTACGTACAGGAGCCCATGTTTAATAGGACATAATGTCGTGTCAGGACCCAAACCTTGGTAAGCTCCCAAGTCTGAAGATTCTGAAGAAATCAAAACTTACATTATTCACACGCAGCTCACTTACCCCTTCACCGAGGCACCATCCATCTCTGGGAGCACAAGCGCCCACTGTTTATCTCCTTTCTCTCTAGCTAGTGTTGCTTGCTATATAAAGTCATGAAGTCGAACGGCAGAACTATCTTATCTCTTGTATTAGGGTTGAACCCTAGCCGCTGCCATGTTCTGGCCGGCATAAGCTTCATTGTGATCCCTAAATTCTAGTAAAGCTTTCCTCTGACAGTAGTGAATCCCTGTGACATGTTGAGATTCCTCGTTTCCTTTGTGTTTCATCTCTAAATCCCTCTCGGTTCCCTCAAATCCCTAGCCAGGGCCTGACAATTGGTAATAAGAGCTGGTTGTTCCTTGGCAACAGAGGAACTCGGAGTTGGGTTCTCCTCCATCTCAAATCCCACCCACTTCCCGTTCTATATGGAGGCAATTTGAGTTTCTCTGGCAGATTGGTTGGGGATTTCCCTGTAAAATTCCTCTCTGTTCGACAACTCACGACAGCGGTGTCGTTGGGCTTCTTCAAACCCTAGCACATGCGTTGGCAGCGGTGCTTGATCAGACATAGATCGAGGGTTGTGGACGGTTGGTAGCTTTCATCCATGCTGCTACAAAATTTCGGTCTCCCAACTTTATCCGTGTGTCTTGGTGGTGTTTGAGTCGAGGTTGAGTGATTTCCCTTTTCTCCGGCGGCGGTAGACCCAGGTGCATTAAGTGGTCTCTCTACTTCATTAGATCAATGGCAACTTTCTACACTCAAAGTGGTAGTGCAAGTGCTGCCCACCAGGTGTTCAACACATGGTCTGGAGCAGAGACTCAAACTTGGAGTGAAGGTAACAATGCACACCATGTGTTTGATAGAATTCCAGACCCTCGGGGAAGAGTCCTTCATGTGGTAGTACATCAATATCGGCAACTAGTGTCTCCTGAGTTGATCAGTCAAGTATTTTCTGCATATGGGATAGTTGGGGAAATGTTCCACAACCCACATCAGGACTCACTGACAGATACATCATCTATATTCATTGAATATGCACATGTTACCATGGCCGATGATGCCTTGCGTGGTTTACATGGACTGTACCTGTACCAAGATGATTGTCGATTGGAAATTAGGCATGCTAATGCTCAGGAGTTGCATGCTTTTTATGGGTATTCTGCTCCCAGTTTTTGTGAACGTCAATTTGAGCTTATGCAACAGTTACAAAATGACCTACAAGCATTAAGCAGAGATGCGACTTGTAGACCTGTAGATATGCATATGGGTACCAATGAACCCACACCACTCTCCTAGAACAATCTCAGTGTTGCTATACCCCTCCATTTCTGCATATGAGTCATTTTGCACTAAAGACAAGCTGCTGAGCAAAAATGCAAAAATCAGGAGAAACAATTAAAGCATGCACATGTACAACTACAACTGGACTTAGAAAGCCTTCTTCTTCCTGCTATCTTGCTAAAGATGCAAATGAGGAAGCAAATGCATACACTTTTGACCAAGTTCTCCAACAATGGCCTATGAAACAACATCACCCTAAGGATAGCAGCAACAGCACTACTGTTACACTTTCTCAAGATATTCTTTTAACTCATGATGATAAGGCACAAAATGATGCCCAACTTGTCGAATCAGTAGCAGAAGAGTCATCCATTTCACAAAATACTTAACCATATGCAATGACAATCAATGGTACAATGAGCTATTACCACTAGTAGAAAATAGGGCTTTGGTCCTGGCCAGATTAGAGCATTAGTCCCGTTTGTAAGGGCATATTTCTCCCTAAGTGGTTTTGGTGATTGATGACAATATGTTTTGCGGACTAATTATGGGCATTGACCTTTTTAGAGACTATATCTATAGGCACGAGACAGTTTCTCCCCTCAATGGTAGAGAGTGAAGACGGTTATTTTCCGACGATTTCTTTTTAGTGGATTTGAGTCGTAGGAGATCCGTACTATTAAGAGGGGGTCCATGTTGGAAAGGTATGCGTGGAATCGACACGTACACAGCCCCATATGCACCCACAGCTTCCTTTCCCTTCTCGCGTATCCATATGTTTTCCGTGGTTTTTCAGTGTCTTGCAAGCGATAGTACCGCTAGTGCCCACGGTAGTACCGCTTATGCGGTAGTACCGATGGGTACTTCCGTGGCACTGCCGCTTAGGGTTTCCCCGAGCTTGCAACATTCTGTTGCTGATCTGCAATTAATGCTAGTAGGGCGGTAGTACCGATCTGGCGGTACTACTGCCCGTACTACCGCCGCCACTACCGCTTGCGGGGTTTTCCTCTGTGCAAGCTTCTGTTCCCACTTTACACTAAGCGGTAGTAGAGTGGCACTAGGAAGGTAGTACCGCTTGGCACGGTACTGCCACCCTAGCACCCTCTACTACTACTGCCTCTCCAGGTCTAAAATCCCTAAGCGGTAGTACCGCTTAGGGGCAGCAGTAGTACCGCTCCGGTGGCACTACCATGGGTACAACCAGTGTATTTTAGGCCTTTGCGGGGTAGTACCGCCTAAGAGGTAGTACCGCTCCAAAGAGTAGTCATACCGCTTGGCCACGGGCACAGGGCAGAAAACGGTTGGATTTTTGCCTCTCTATATGAAAAGGGGGTCTTCTTCTTCCTAAGGTTGACCTCTTCGTCCCAAGCTCCATTGCCATTAAAAAGCTCATTCTTGCCTGATCTCTCTCCCTAGTGACTTCTTGGGGAGCATTGTGCCTCCACACCGCTCCAACGGAGACGTACTTCCTCTCGAAGGGAAGGAACTTCGGAAACACATCCTTGTCTTCACCGGCTCCACTTGTGGTTACTTCTTACCTTTACTTTGTGCAAGCTTTACTTGTGTTGTATCCCTTGCTTGCGTGTATGCTTGTTGTTGCTGCATCATATTGGTTGCTCACCTAGTTGCACATCTATACAACCTCTTTTGATGCTAAGTTTAATTTGGTCAAGAAAAGCTAAAAATTCTTAGTTGCCTATTCACCCCCCTCCAGTCAACCATGTCGATCCTTTCAATTGGTATCAGAGCCTCGTCTCTTTATTAAGGACTTTACCGTCCGAAGAGTATGGGTGACACCGTAGACAAGGGGGAGGAGCACCCCGGTGTGAGTTCGTCCTTGTCTACGGCCGATGGGGGATCCTCAGTCTCTCGTGAGGAGTTCAATGCGGCTATGGACACATTGAAAACCTCCATGACGACCGAGGTTAAAGGCATGTTTAAGGAGTTTCTTGAAGGCCTTAAATTATCCACCGCACCGTTAGAAGTGGTTGATCCCACTAACAAGGTGGCGGATGCTAACTCCAAAAAGGGGGAAGCTAGTAGTGATCAAGTTCCTTTGCCTAGTGGTAGAAATGGGAGTGGCATCTTTGCCCATGTTGAACCACCTCTTACATATGGAGGACCGATTCCCTCCATGCATATGAATCATGTTGGTCCTCCTCCTAAGCTTGTGAAAAATGAGAATTTTGCCTCTTGGGTGTACCACTTTAAACGTCATTTAAATCATAGTTCTACTAATCTTTGGAGAATTATTGAGCAAGGTTTCTACCCGCATGTCCCAAGCAGCTTCACTCCCAGAGAAGCCACGGATCATCAATTCAACGAGTTCACTCTCTTCATTCTTCAAGAAGCCATTCTTCCTGAAGATATTGCGCACCTCCGACCTTTCACCGTGGCCAAGGAAGCATGGGAGCATGTTGTTTCCATATACAAGGGAAGCACAAGCATTCAACGCTCAAACTTTGAAGTGGTGCAAGGTGAAGCCGATGAGTTTACAATGATTGAAGATGACGAACCTCGAGAGCTTTACCAAAGATTAACTACTCTCGCGGTCTCACTCCGAGATCATGGGAGCAAGGATACGGATGACAATTGGATCAAGCGCAAGTTTCCCAAGGCCATGATGCCTTACCATAAGGCCATGTCCTCTGTCATTTCTCAAAGGCCTGACTTTCACGCCTTGTACTCAAGTGAAGTGTTGGATGAGTTTGTTACAATGAGGATCTTGGACAAGACTGCCGACAATGCAGTGTTGCGTTCTCAATGATCAAAGGAGCCCAACCTTGCTTTGAAGGCCAAGGCTAGTGTGGAAGAAGAGGATGAAGAGGAAGAAGAGGAGAGTTGCCCCGAAGACACCAAATATGCCTATCATGAGCACATGGCTCTTGCTTCACCGAAATTTTGGGGCAACAAGAAGATCACAAGGCCCAACTTCAACAAGAACAACTCAAGTGGCGCCAAGGGCAAGCAACTGAAGGAAATATGCCCTAGAGGAAATAATAAAGTTTTTATTTATATTTCCTTATATCATGATAAATGTTTATTATTCATGCTAGAATTGTATTAACCGGAAACTTAGTACATGTGTGAATACATAGACAAAACATAGTGTCCCTAGTATGCCTCTACTTGACTAGCTCGTTAATCAAAGATGGTTATGTTTCCTAACCATAGACATGTGTTTTCATTTGATGAAGGGGATCACATCATTAGGAGAATGATGTGATGGACAAGACCCACCCGTTAGCTTAGCATTATGATCGTTACAGTTTCATTGCTACTGCTTTCTTCATGACTTATACACGTTCCTCAAACTATGAGATTATTCAACTCCTGAATACCAGAGGAACACCTTGTGTGCTATCAAACATCACAACGTAACTAGGTGATTATAAAGATGCTCTACAGGTGTCTCCGAAGGTGTTTGTTGGGTTGGCATAGATCAAGATTAGGATTTGTCACTCCATGTATCGGAGAGGTATCTCTGGGCCCTCTCGGTAATGCTCATCACTATAAGCCTTGCAAGCATTGTGACTAATGTGTTAGTTGCAGGATGAAGTATTACAGAACGAGTAAACATACTTGCCAGTAAAGAGATTGAACTAGGTATGATGATACCGACGATCGAATATCGGGCAAGTAACATACCAATGACAAAGGGAACAACGTATGTTGTTATGCGGTTTGACCGATAAGGATCTTCATGGAATATGTAGGAGCCTAAGCATCCAGGTTCCACTATTGGTTATTGACCGGAGATGTGTCTCGGTCATGCCAACATAGTTCTCGAACCCGTAGGGTCCGCACGCTTAACGTTCGATGACAATTTCTATTATGAGTTATGTGTTTTGATGACCGAAGTTTGTTCCGAGTCCCGGATGAGATCACTAACATGATGAAGAGTCTCAAAATGGTCGAGACATAAAGATTCATATACTGGAAGGCTATATTTGGACATCGGAAAGGTTCCGAGTGATTCGAGTATTTTTCGGAGTACCAGGGAGTTACGGGAATTCATCGGGAGAAGTAATGGGCCTTATTGGGCCATACGGGAAAGGAGGAAGCAAGCCAAAGGGGAGGTGGGCCCCCCCATGGGTCCGAATTGGAATAGGGGAAGGGGGCGGTGGCCCCCTTGCCCTTTCCTACTCCCTCTCTCTTTCCCTCTTTCCTTCTCTCCTACTCCAGAAGAGAAAGGGATTCCTACTAGGACTTGGAAGTCCTAGTAGGACTCCATACTCTAGGTGCACCCCTAGGAGGCAGGCCTCCCTCCCTCCCTCCTTTATATACGTGGGCAGGGGGCACCCCAAACACACAAGTTTCTCTTAACGGTGTGCGGTGCCCCCCTCCACAGTAACACACATCGATCATACCAGCGTAGTGCGTAGGTGAAGCCCTGCGCCGGTAGCATCATCATCACCATCTCCATGCCGTCGTGCTGACGGAACTCACCCTCATCCTCAACTGGATCAAGAGCACGAGGGACATCATCGAGCTGAATGTGTGCTGAACGCGGAGGTGCCGTATGTTCGGTATTTGGTCGGTTGGATTGCGAAGAAGTTCGACTACATCAACCGCGTTATTGAAACGCTTTCGCTTTTGGTCTACGAGGGTACGTGGACACACTCCCCCCTCTTGTTGCTATGCATCACCTAGATAGATCTTGTGTGATCGTAGGATTTTTTTTGAAATTACTACGTTCCCCAATAGTGGCATCCGAGCCAGGTATATGCATAGATGTTTTATGCACGAGTAGAATACAAAGAGTTGTGGGCGATAATAGTCATACTGCTTACCGACAACGTCTTACTTTGACTTAGCGGTATTGTTGGATGAAGCGGCCCGGACCGACATTACATGACCGCGTTCATGAGACTAGTTCTACCGACATGCTTCGCACACAGGTGCCTAGCGGGTGTCTGTTTCTCCAGCTTTAGTTGAATCGAGTTTGACTATGGACGGTCCTTGTTGAAGGTTAAAACAGCACACTTGATGAAAAATCGTTGTGGTTTTGATGCGTAGGCAAGAAAGGTTCTTGCTAGAAGCCCGTAGTAGCCACGTAAAACTTGCAACGACAAAGTAGAGGACGTCTAAACTTATTTTTGCAGGGCTTGCCGTGATGTGATATGGTCAAGGCATGACATGATATAAATTGTTGTATGAGATGATCATGTTTTGTAGCAGAGTTATCGGCAACTGGCAGGAGCCATATGGTTGTCGCTTTATTGTATGCAAATTGTTTTACTTTATCACTAAGCGGTAACGATAGTCGTAGAAGCAATAGTTGGCGAGACAACAACGATGCTATGATGGAGATCAAGGTGTCACGTCGGTGACGATGGAGATCATGACGATGCTTCGTTGATGGAGATCATGAGCACAAGATGATGATGGCCATATCATGTCACATATTTTGATTGCATGTGATGTTTATCTTGTATGCATCTTATTTTTCTTAGTACGGCGGTAGCATTATAAGATGTTCCCTTACTAAAATTTCAAGGTATAAGTGTTCTCCCTGAGTATGCACCATTGCGACAGTTCTTCGTGCCGAGACACCACGTGATGATCGGCTGTGATAAGCTCTATGTTCACATACAACGGGTGCAAGCCAGTTTTGCACATGCAGAATACTCAGGTTAAACTTGACGAGCCTAGCATATGCAGATATGGCCTCGAAACACTAGAGATCGAAAGGTCAAGCATGAATCATATAGTAGATATGATCAACATAGTGATGTTCACCATTGAAAACTACTCCATCTCACGTGATGATAGGACATGGTTTAGTTGATTTGGATCACGTTATCATTTAGATGAGTAGAGGGATGTCTATCTAAGTGGGAGTTCTTAAGTAATATGATTAACTAAACTTTAATTTATCATGAACTTAGTCCTGATAGTATTTTGCAAATTATGTTGTAGATTAATATCTCGCATTATAGGTTCCCTATGTTTTTTATATGTTCCTAGAGAAAATTAAGTTGAAAGATGATAGTAGAAATGATGCGGACTGGGTCCATGATCTGAGGTGTATCTTCATTGCTGCACAGAAGAATTATGTCCTTGATGCACCGCTAGGTGACAGACCTATTGCAGGAGCAGATGCAAACGTTATGAATGTTTGTCTAGCTCAATATGATGACTACTTGATAGTTTAGTGCACCATTCTTTACGGCTTAGAACCGGGACTTCAAAAACGTTTTTGAAACTTCACTGAGCATATGAGATGTTCCAAGAGCTGAAATTGGTATTTTAGACTCATGCCCGTGTTAAGAGGTATGAGACCTCTGACAAGTACTTTGCCTAAAAGATGGAGGAGAATTGCTCAACTAGTGCATGTGCTCAGAATGTCTGGGTACTACAATCACTTGAATCAAGTGGGAGTTAATCTTCTAGATAAGATAGTGATTGATAGAGTTCTCTAGTCACCATCACCAAGTTACTGGAACTTCGTGATGAACTATAGTATGCAAGGGATGACGAAAATGATTCCCGAGCTCTTCGTGATGCTGAAATCAACAAAGGTAGAAATCAAGAAAGAGCATCAAGTGTTGATGATTAAACAAGACCACTAGTTTCAACAAAAGGGCAAAGGGAAAGAAAGGGAACTTCAAGAAGAATGGCAAGCAAGTTGTCACTCCCGTGAAGATGCCCAAAGCTGGACCTAAGCCAGAAACTGAGTGCTTCTACTACAAAGGAAATGGTCACTGGAAGTGGAACTGTCCCAAATATTTAGCGGATAAGAAGGATGGCATAGTGAACAAAGGTATATTTGATATATATATTACTGATGTGTACCTTACTAGTGCTCATAGTAATCCCTGGGTATTTGATACTTGTTCGGTTGCTAAGATTAGTAACTCGAAACAGGAGTTGCAGAATAAATAGAGACTAGTTGAGGATGAAGTGACGATGTGTGTTGGAAGTGGTTCCAATATTGATATGATCATCATTGAGTACTCCCTATACTTTTGGGATCAGTGTTGAACCTAAATAAATGTTATTTGGTGTTTGCGTTGAGCAATTAGATCATGTTAATTGCAATACGGTTATTCATTTAAGACAGAGAATAATTGTTATTCTGTTTACATGAATAAAACCTTTTATGGTCATACACCCAATGTTGATGGTTTATTGAATCTCGATCATGGTAATACACATATTCATAGTATTGATGCCAAAAAATGCAAAGTTGATAATGATAGTGCAACTTATTTGTGGCACTGCCGTTTGGGTCATATCGGTGTAAAGCACACAAAGAAACTCCATAAATATGGACTTTTGGAATCACTTGATTATGAATCATTTTATGCTTGCGAACCGTGCCTTATGGGCAAGATGACTAAAACTCTGTTCTCCAGAACAATGGAACGAGCTAGTGACTTATTCGAAATAATACATACCGATGTATGCGGTCCAATGAGTGTTGATGCTCGTAGCGGGTATCATTATTTTCTGACCTTCACAAATGATTTGAGCAGATATGGGTATATCTACTTAATGAAACACAAGTCTGAAATATTTGAAAAGTTCAAAGAATTTCAGAGTGAAGTGGAGAATCATCGTAACAAGAAAATAAAGGTTCTACGATCTGATCGTGGAGGAGAATATTTGAGTTACGAGTTTGGCCTTCATTTAAAACAATGTGGAATAGTTTCACAGCTCACGCCACCTGGAACACCACAACATAATGGTGTGTCCGAATGTCGTAACCACACTTTATTGGATATGGTGCGATCTATGATGTCTCTTACCGATTTACCACTATCGTTTTGGGGTTATGCATTAGAGACAACTGCATTCACGTTAAATAGGGCACCATCGAAATCCGTTGAGACGACGCCTTATGAATATTGGTTTGGCAAGAATCCAAAGTTGTCGTTTCTTAAAGTTTGGGGCTGCGATGCTTATGTGAAAAAGCTTCAACCTGATAAGCTCGAACCATCTTCATAGGATACCCAAAGGAAACTATTGGGTACACCTTCTATCACAGATCCGAAGGCAATTTTTTTCTTTTTGCTAAGAATGGATCGTTTCTAGAGAAGGAGTTTCTCTCGAAAGAAGTGAGTGGGAGGAAACTAGAACTTGATGAGGTAATTGTACCTTCCCCCTTATTGGAAAGTAGTTCATCACAAAAATCGGTTCCAGTGATTCCTACAACAATTAGTGAGGAAGCTAATGATGATGATCATGAAACTTCAGATCAAATTACTACCGAACCTCGTAGGTCTTCCAGAGTGAGATCCGCACCAGAGTGGTGCGGTAATCCTGTTCTGGAAGTCATGTTACTAGACCATGGTGAACCTACAAACTATGAGGAGGCGATGATGAGCCCAGATTCCGTGAAATGGCTTGAGGCCATGAAATCTGAGATGGGATCCATGTATGAGAACAAAGTGTGGACTTTGGTGGACTTACCCGATGATCGGCAAGCCATTAAGAATAAATGGATCTTCAAGAGGAAGATGGACACTGATAGTAGTGTTACTATCTACAAAGCTCGACTTGTCGCAAAAGGTTTTCGACAAGTTCAAGGAGTTGACTACGATGAGACTTTCTTACCCATAGCGATGTTTAAGTCTGTCTGAATCATGTTAGCAATTGCTGCATTTTATGATTATGAATTTGGCAGATGGATGTCAAAACTGCATTCCTGAATGGATTTCTGGAACAAGAGTTGTATATGATGCAACCAGAAGGTTTTGTCGATCCAAAGGGTGCTAACAAAGTGTGCAAGCTCCAGCGATCCATTTATGGACTAGTGCAAGCCTCTCGGAGTTGGAATAAACGCGTTGATAGTGTGATCAAAGCATATGGTTTTATACAGACTTTTAGAGAAGTCTGTATTTACAAGAAAGTGAGTGGGAGCTCTATAGCATTTCTAATATTATATGTGGATGACATATTGTTGATTGGAAATGATATAGAATTTCTGGATAGCATAAATGGATACTTGAATAAGAGTTTTTCAATGAAAGACCTTGGTGAAGCTGCTTACATATTGGGCATCAAGATCTATAGAGATAGATCAAGACGGTTGATAAGTTTTTTTCAATGAATAAATACCTTGACAAGTTTTTGAAGGAGTTCAAAATGGATCAGTTAAAGAAGGAGTTCTTGTCTGCATTACAAGGTGTAAAGATGAGTAAGACTCAAAGCCCGACCACGATAGAAGATAGAAAGAGAATGAAAGTCATTCCCTATGCCACCATCATAGGTTCTATAAAGTATGTTGTGCTGTATACCAGACCTATTGTGTACCTTGCCATGAGTTTGGCAAGGGGGTACAATAGTGATCTAAGAGTAGATCACTGGACAACAATTAAAATTATCCTTAGTGAGGACTAAGGAAATGTTTCTCGGTGATGGGGGTGATAAAGAGTTTGTCGTAAAGAGTTACGTCGATGCAAGCTTTTACACCGATCTAGATGACTCTAAGTCTCAATCTGGATACATATTGAAAATGGGAGCAATTAGCTAGAGTAGCTCTATGCAGAGCATTGTAGACATAGAATATTTGCAAAATACATACGGCTCTGAATGTGACAGACCCGTTGACTAAACTTCTCTCATAAGAAAAACATGATCACACCTTAGTACTCTTTGGGTGTTAATCACATAGCAATGTGAACTAGATTATTGACTCTAGTAAACCCTTTGGTTGTTTGTCACATGGCGATGTGAACTATGGGTGTTAATCACATACAGATGTGAACTATTGATGTTAAATCACATGGCGATGTGAACTAGATTATTGATTCTAGTGCAAGTGGGAGACTGAAGGAAATATGCCCTAGAGGCAATAATAAAGTTGTTACTTATATTTACTTATATCATGATAAATGTTTATTAATCATGCTAGAATTCTATTAACCGGAAACTTAGTACATGTGTGAATACGTAGACAAAACATAGTGTCCCTAGTATGCCTCTACTTGACTAGATCGCTAATCAAAGATGGTTATGTTTCCTAACCATAGACATGTGTTGTCATTTTTGATGAACGAGATCACATCATTAGGAGAATGATGTGATGGACAAGACCCATCCGTTAGCTTAGCATTATGATCGTTACAGTTTCATTGCTACTGCTTTCTTCATGACTTACACACGTTCCTCAGACTATGAGATTATGCAACTCCCGAATACCGGAGGAACACCTTGTGTGCTATCAAACATCACAATATAACTGGGTGATTATAAAGATGCTCTAAAGGTGTATCCGAAGGTTTTTGTTGGGTTGACATAGATCGAGATTAGGATTTGTCACTCCATGTATCAAAGAGGTATCTCTGGGCCCTCTTGGTAATGCTCATCACTATAAGCCTTGCAAGCATTGTGACTAATGAGTTAGTTGTGGGATGAAGTATTACGAAACGAGTAAAGAGACTTTCCAGTAACGAGATTGAACTAGTATGAGATACTGACGATCGAATCTCAGACAAGTAACATACCGACGACAAAGGGAACAACGTATGTTGTCATGCGATTTGACCGATAAAAATCTTCGCAGAATATGTAGGAGCCAATATGAGCATCCAGGTTCTGTTATTGGTTACTGACTGGAGATGTGTCTCAGTCATGTCTACATAGTTCTCGAACCCGTAGGGTCCGCACGCTTAAGTTCGGTGACGATTTATATTATGAGTTATGTGTTTTGATGATCGAAGTTTGTTCGGAGTCCCGGATGAGATCAAAGACGTGACGAGGAGTCTTGAAATGGTTGAGACGTAAAGATTCATATATTCTAGGCTACATTCGGACATTTGAAAGGTTCTGAGTGATTTGAGTATTTTTTTCGGACTACCTGGGTGTTACGGGAATTCACCTTGAGAAGTAATGGGCCTTATTGGTCCATACGGGAAAGGAGGAGGCAGGCCAAAGGGGAGGTGGTGCCTCCCCCATGGGTCCGAATTGGACTAGGGGAAGGGGGCGGCGCCTCCTCGCCCTTTCCTACTCCCTCTCTCTTTCCCTCTTTCCTTCTTTCCTACTCCAAAAGGGAAAGGGATTCCTACTAGGACTTGGAAGTCCTAGTAGGACTCCATACTCTAGGTGCACCCCTAGAGGGCCGGCTTCCCTCCCTCCCTCCTTTATATACGTGGGCAGGGGGCACCCCAAAGACACACAAGTTTCTCTTAACCGTGTGCGGTGCCCCCCTCCACAGTTACACACCTCGATCATACCATCGTAGTGCTTAGCCGAAGCCCTGCGCCGGTAGCATCATCATCACCGTCGCCACGCCGTCGTGCTGACAGAACTCACCCTCATCCTCAACTGGATCAAGAGCATGAGGGATTTCATCAAGCTGAACCTGTGCTGAATGCGGAGGTGCCGTACGTTTGGTACTTGATCGGTTGGATCACGAAGAAGTTCGACTACATCAACCGCGTTATTGAAACACTTCCGCTTTTGGTCTACGACGGTACGTGGGCACACTCTCCCCTCTCGTTTCTATGCATCACCTAGATAGATCTTGCGTGATCGTAGGATTTTTTTGAAATTATTGTGTTTACCAACAACAACGTGTGAGGATGTGCTATAATTGTGGCAATGTGAGTCACTTTGTTGTGGATTGCCCATACGAGAAGAGGGAAGACAATGGTGGCAGGCTTATTTGAAAATACAAGGCCAAGTCCTTCCCCAACAAGAACAACTTCACCAAGAAGACTCCTTCCAAGGGGTTGGTGGCACAAGAAGAGTACAATGAGGATGATCATGATGAAGATAGTGAGACGGTTGCCATGCCTCTGTTGCCATTGCAACAACTCTAGAGGTGTCCCTCTTCTATTCACCCAACAAGAACATCACCGCCAAGTGCCTCATGGGTAAGCCACCAACAAGGTAACCCCCAACATCAAAACTACCATCACTACTAATCCTTCCTTGACGGATTGCATTGATGAAAGTGAGGGGACGAAGGAGGAGTGATACGTCCATTTTGCATCATGCTTTTATATTGATATTTATTGCATTATGGGCTGTTATTACACGTTATTTCACAATACCTATGGCTATTCTCTCTTATTTTACAAGGTTTATCATGAAGAGGGAGAATGCCGACATCTAGAATTCTGGGCTGGAAAAGGAGCAAATATTGGAAACCTATTCTGCACAACTCCAAAAGTCCTGAAACTCCACGGAAGTCATTTTTGGAATTAATAAGAATTATTGAGCAAAGAAAGTACCAGAGGGGGCCCACACCCTAGCCACGAGATTGGGAGGCGTGCCCACCCCTACTGGGCGCGCCCCCTGTCTCGTGGGCCATCTGGTGGCCCTCCGCTGCCCATCTTCAGCTATATGAGGCCTCTTACCCTGGAAAAAATCATAAGCAAGCTTATGGGACGAAACTCTGCCGCCACGAGGCGGAACCTTGGTGGAACCAATCTAGGGCTCCGGCGGAGCTGTTCTGCGGGGGAAACTTCCCTCCGGGAGGGGGAAATCATCAGCATGGTCATCACCAACGATCCTCTCATCGGGAGGGGGTCAATCTCCATCAACATCTTCACCAGCACCATCTCCTCTCAAAATCCTAGTTCATCTCTTGTATCTAATCTTGTATCAAAACCACAAATTGGTACCTGTGGGTTGCTAGTAGTGTTGATTACTCCTTGTAGTTGATGCTAATTGGTTTATTTGGTGGAAGATCATATGTTCAGATCCTTAATGCATATTAATACTCCTCTGATCATGAACATGAATATGATTTGTGAGTAGTTACGTTTGTTCCTGAGGACATGGGTGAAGTCTTGCTATTAGTAGTCATGTGAATTTGGTATTCGTTCGATATTTTGATGAGATGTATGTTGTCTCTCCTCTAGTGGTGTTATGTGAACGTCGACTACATGACACTTCACCATTATTTGGGCCTAGAGGAAGGCATTGGGAAGTAATAAGTAGATGATGGGTTGCTAGAGTGACAGAAGCTTAAACCCTAGTTTATGCGTTGCTTCGTAAGGGGCTGATTTGGATCCATATGTTTCATGCTATGGTTAGGTTTACCTTAATACTTCTTTTGTAGTTGCGGATGCTTGCAATAGGGGTTAATCATAAGTGGGATGCTTGTCCAAGAAAGGGCAGTACCCAAGCACCGGTCCACCCACATATCAAATTATCAAAGTAACGAACGTGAATCATATGAGCGTGATGAAAACTAGCTTGACGGTAATTCCCATGTGTCCTCGGGAGCGCTTTTCTCATTATAAGAAATTGTCTAGGCTTGTCCTTTGCTACAAAAAGGATTGGGCCACCTTGCTGCATTTTATTTACTTTCATTGCTTGTTACCCGTTACGAATTATCTTATCACAAAACTATCTGTTACTTACAATTTCAGTGCTTGTAGAGAATACCTTACCGAAAACCGCTTGTCATTTCCTTCTGCTCCTCATTGGGTTCAACACTCTTACTTATCGAAAGGACTACGATAGATCCCCTATACTTGTGGGTCATCAAATAGGAGAATGAGTTTGAGTCTTTCATGAGTAAGCTCAAGGGTAAACACAAGAAGCACTTCGTTGCTCTCTTGGAACAACATGGTGAAGCCAATGACATGATCGAGGCCCACGAAGAAACCATCTCTAAGATGGAAGGGCATAGTCGTGACTATACCGATGAGATATCAGATCTCTCTAATGTGCTTGAGGAAGAGCGTGGTCATCATTTGGCTCTTGAGGAGTCACACAACGATGATCATGCTAAATTAAAGAAAGATCTTGATCATGCTCTTGTTGTCTCTCGTGTGCTCAATTCCGAGAACACCAAACAACCTCCTCCTCTCAAGCAAATGTCTTTGAAGGAGGGAGAGGGTACTTCTAAGGAGAAGAAGAACAATGCGAGGGGTGGTGGTATCAAGAAGGGCAATGCCACTCCTTCCAACAAAGCCGGCGACTTTAACCCTTCTTATGTGTTATGCCGTGCTAGTGATGGGCATGTTTATGCTAAATTTGTTGGTTCTTCTTATGAGTACATTGAATGGTCTATTTGGGTTCCCAAGACCCTGGTTGCTAATATCAAAGGACCTATTACAAAATGGGTACCTAAAACCAAGAATTGATCTCTTGTAGCTATTTGCTTCCGGTGGGGGATCATGGTTGCTCGATAGTGGAGCCACAAATCATATGACCGGAAGCAAGGGCTTGGTGGTGGACGTGCACAAGGTTTCATCTATGCCCACCAATGTAGAATGGGGTGATGCCTCATCTTCTAAGGTATTGGGTCTTGGCAAGGTTGTAATTTCTCAAGATCCCACGATCGAGAAAGTCATGCTTGTTGAGTCCCTTGCATACAACTTACTTTCCGTTCGTCAACTTGCACTCATGGGCTTTGCCACTTTCTTTGATATTGACACCATGGCCCTCTTGTGGAGCAAGACTCTTAAAGTAGCCTTTGTTGGGCATGTCGAGAATGGTCTCTATGTAATTAACTTTTCAGAGCGACCCACTAAGACCGCAACATGCCTAATGGCTAAAGTTGATGTGGGATGGCTTTGGCATCGCCGTTTAGCCCACATCAATATGAGATCTTTGCAAAGTCTTATCAAGGGGGACCATGTCCGTGGACTAACGAATGTAAGTTTTGCCAAACATCGTGCTTGTAGTGCTTGTATCGAGGGAAAGCTACATGAGAAGGCTCACCCTCCCACGACTATCATCTACTCGAAGAGTCCCTTGGAGCTCCTTCACATGGATCTCTTTGGGCCTCCATCCTTTGATAGTCTTGAGGGTAGGAAGTATTGCTTGGTGATTGTGGATGATGATTCAAGATACACTTGGGTATATTTCTTTAAGAGGAAGAGTGAGACCCAACAAACCGTCATCGACTTTGCAAATGAAGCTCAATGTCAACACAATGCAAAGATTTTGATGATAAGAAGTGACAATGGCGCCGAGTTCAAGAACTATACATTGGATAAGTTTCTTAGTGATGAGGGGATCAAGCATCAATATTCCACACCTTACACCCCTCAACAAAATGGTGTAGCAGCGAGGAAGAACCGAACATGCATGGACGTGGCAAGGACCCTGATGGCGGAGTTCAAGTCCCCGTACAACTTTTGGGCCGAAGCCATCAACACCGCTTGTCATGCATCCAATTGGCTCTATCTCCGCAAAGGCTTGAACAAGACTCCATATGAGATACGTACTAGCAACAAGCCCAACCTCAAGTACTTCCGAGTGTTCAGTTGTAAGTGTTTCATTCTCAAGAAAGGTGTTCGTTTGTCTAAATTTGAGGGTAGAGCTCATGAGGGCATATTTGTTGGTTATGCTACGAACTCTCATGCTTACCGTGTCCTCAACAAGTCCACAAGACTCATTGAGGAGACATGTAACATGGAGTTTGATGAGAATAATGGCACCCAAGTGGAGCAAAGTGGTATTTGTGATGTAGGTGAGGAAATTCCTCCCAAAGCCATAAGAAGAATGGGTGTTGGCTATATCCTACCCATTGAGGAACCCCTTGTGGCCGAAGGAGAAGGACAATGTTCCCCTCAAGTGGAACCATCACTAACCCAAGACCCACACGCTTCCGAAGAACAAAGTGAAGGTCCTCATCCAAATGAACAAGATCAAGGGCAAGATCAACCTCAAGATGGTGGTGATCCACCAAGTGATGCCCAAGGTCAAGTTCTTGCACTACAAAGAAAGACACATCCGTGACATTTTGGGCCGAACGAATTTTTTTCTGTCATACATATGAAACTTCTATGATGATAATTGTGACAAAACCCGGTATCATCATAGATGTGGTGGGCTCCTACTTCTATGACAAAAAATCATGACAGAAAATGGGCTTTTCGTCCTGGGCGGGCCGGAGATGCAGCTGCATGACATTCTTTGGGCCGTCCATGATGCAAAAAACCATGGTGGAAGCGAGGGCGAGGAATATTTCGAGGAGTTCCCGGTTACGGTGGGAGGTCGGGGGCCGAGTGATGCACGTTTCTCTCGTACACGTACGCGCGTGTGTGCGAGGCATTGGCTCTAACTGGACCCGAGTGAGGCGTTGGGCTCTAACTGAACCCAAGCGATTGCACTGCAGGCTATGCGTTACTCAACCCGAGCGATCGATCGATGGCTGTTAACTGAACCCGATCGAGTGATTCCTTCGCTACTGCTACTTACTGAAGCCGATCGATTGGATGCCCAGTGAGCGTTGCGGGG
>NC_041383.1:715516565-715579929 GCF_002162155.2 Triticum dicoccoides
CGTGGAGGGTTGGATGAACAGCAGACGATGGAGGGGTGCCCATGGAGGGGTGGTTGAACAGTAGCCGGTGGGGTAGCGCGCGGTGGAGGCTGGATGAACAGGAGCCCGTGGAGGCTGGAGGAGGTCGACGGTAGCCCGTGGAGGCTGGAGGAGGTCGACAGTGGAGATGAACAGTATCCCGTGGAGTCCCGTTTTGCGGTACGCCACACCCCTCCCGATGAACAGGACCCCCGTTTCGACCGTAGCACTCCAACACAAGTCCGTTTTGTCCGTTTTGCAGTACACCACACCCCTCTCGATCAACAGGACCCCCGTTTTGATCGTAGGAGGTCCGTTTCCTCAGTTTTGCGGTACGCCAGACACCTCCCGATGAACAGGATCCTGTTTCGAACATGGCCGGTCGAACACAAGGCCGTTTCCTCCGTTCTGCGGTACGCCAGGCCTCGTTTCCATCGCCTGTTCCGTCCAAGCCCTCCCGATGAACACGACGACACATTCCGTTCCAACCTAGCCGGTTGGCTCCCCATGAACACGACGACGACGCTGTTTCTCCGTTCCGACCCAGCCATGTACATGAGCCCTGGCCGTACGTATGTGTGAGTAGGCGTTCGAGACCCCGCCCATATGTACACATACGTGGCCATATTTTATTTCTTGCACACTGGCCGATGTACGTACGTGTACATGCTACGTGCGCTCGTGTACGATGACACGTACGCGCCTCTACTACGACACGTGCGCGCCTCTACATCAACCAGTATATATGTACATACATGTTCCCGACCAGAATGACAACTCTACGTACGCTTCGACCAGGTGGGGCCCGACTGTCAGGCACTTCCTTGCATGCGAAGATGTAGCTGGTGGGTCCCAACAGTCAGGGGGGTGAATCGTTTTTTTTCTTTTGCCCGGACGCACTTCCATGCATGCGAAGGTGTAGCTAGTGGGTCCTAGCAGTCAGGGGGAAAACATTTTTTCACGAAATACGGTGGCCCGTCCGGTGGGTCCCTGTTGTCAGGTGGAGGAATCATTATTTTCCGCGTAATAAGGAGGCACTTCCTTGCTGTGGCCGTGGACCCAGCTGTCAGCCTCTCCACGTACAGTCCACGTCCGATGGAGGTCATTCCTTGACCACGTTGACCACGCCGCGCCGAGAGCACCAGGGCGGTGGACGACGGCGAGGCTAGGAAGGGGACGACGGCGAGCCGGGGAAGACGTGGCAGTGGATGCTCACGCGTAGAGGAGTATGAGGGTTCACTCGTTCGGCTGCGGTGTGAGGCTGCCGTTGCCGCAGAATAACAGGGGGTGTGGGTGCGTAGAGGGATGGCCTGGCCAGCGGTGGGAGTAGTAGGGGCGGTGAGAGGCCTCCGCGGCATCACAGCCGACAACGGGCGGCAGGAGCAGGCGGCACAACTGGCGCTGCTTTGGGCGGCTGGAGCAAGAAGACCAGAGGTTGAAGAAGCACTATGGCCGTTGGATGGACATCGTACGATCACTGGAGCTAGAATCATTCATATATTGAGTAAAGTTGACAAAGGCCTCCGTCCCAGTCAACTTAGTAGGCCCACAAGTCAGCCTCCCACCAAGGTGGGTCCCAGCTAGCAGGGGGTATTCATTTTTTTGTGTGTAATAAGGAGGCACTTCCGGTGGGTCCGAGCTGACAGCGGGGGGAACGTTTTTTTCACGAAATACGGTGGCCCGTCCGGTGGGTACCAGCAGTCAGGGGGAAACATTTTTTTCGCAAAATACTGGTGGCCCGTCCGGTGGGTCCCTGCTGTCAGGTGGAGGAATAATTATTTTTCGCATAATAAGGAGGCACTTCCTTGCGGCTGCCGTGGACCCAGCTATCAGCCTCTCCATGTACAGTACTCTTCCGATGGAGGTCGGTCGTTGACCACATTGACCATGCCACACTGAGAGCATCACGGCGGTGGACGACGGCGAGGCCTAGGAAGGGGACAATGCGGAGCTGAGGAAGACATGGCAGAGGAATCCCGCGCAGAGAGGAGTAGGAGGGTTCACCGGTTCGGCTGCGGTGTGAGGCTGCCGTCGCTGCAGAATAACAGGGGGTGTGAGTGAGTAGAGGGATGCCCTGGCCAGTGGTGGGAGTAGTAGGGGGCGCCAAGGCCTGCGCGGCAGCACAGCCAGCCATGGGAGGCAGGAGCAGGCGGTCCCGCCGGCGCTGCTTTGGCCGGTGGAGCAAGAAGATCAAAGATTGAAGAAACACGATGGCCGTTGGATTGACATCCAACGGTTACGTCTGCTAGAATCGTTTGTTGACGTATATAATAACTAAAAAATCTTGCATACTCATCAACTAAACTGGCCCACAAGTCAGACCACTCCCTTTTTTTAATAATTTATATATAGCTCATGGCAACTTCTTATGCAATTTATTGCGGTTGTTTTTTTTGGTTGGCCAGGGCCAATTTCGCATATTTCTGTGGATTCCAAACTATTCTTAATACCGAAATGTTGAGCCAGATTTAAAGTACTTTGAAGATATATTTAAATTAGGTTAATGCCTAGTGAAATAGGAATCTGAAAATGTGAAAAAATTCAGAAATTATAAAGTAATTGCCAATTTGTCATTTGTTTTTATATTTACAACCCATTTCATATTACTTTCAAGATTTGCATGCGTCTTGAAAGAGTTGCAGCCCATCAGGGCGTAGAAAAAATAAGTAGGCCTGGATTGGGTATTCTTCAGAAAAAATAAACTGGGCTCATTTTCACAAAGAAAAAATAGCTGGGCTGGTCACATGGTGAACATAAAATATAAGCCTGCACTAGACGGGCCACAGCCCAGTTCAAACCCTGCACCATCTCAACAATAACAAAAAAAATACTGCTTGAGTAGCTACGTCCCAGGTGTCGGCCAATCTTGTGTTGTTCTCTTGTCTATTGACTATATACGCTCATAATGTCGTGGGTCCCAGATGTCAGGAAAACACTAGGAGGAAGCATTTTATTTTTCCATATGCTGACGTGGTGGGCCCCTACTGTCATCCTCTCCACGTACTTCTGCCGATTCCTGTTGTTTGTTGACCATGTTGACAACATGACGACGCCACGGCGAGTGGACCAAAGCGCGCGAAGGACGTTGGCGTTAACGATTTAGGAGATGTTGGGGCAGCGATGCGTGCGCTGAGGCGCAGCCATCCATGGGAGGCGGAAGCATGCGTCCCCGCTGGCGCTGGTTTGGTTTTGGCGGCTGGAGGAAGACAGGACTGAAGAAACACGACAAATTGTAAAAGCAGCAGGAGTACTTAACAACCTTAACAGAAACCAGCAGGGGCACTTAACAACCAAAGCTAAAAGCAGTATGAGTACTTATACAGGTTCAACCGTACAAAGCACGCCTCGAATAGTGCTACTTTGCCTACAGTTAACCAAGAGTGAGGCCGCCAAGCCCCGGGACAAGGCCCAGGCGCCACCCCGCGCATCCACAACCTTCTGAAAGCGGCTTCATCTCGCAATGTGGTCAATAAACAGGATATTCGCTTTAGAGCCATGGAAAAGCATGAACATAATCTTCTGTCCTAATATCCAAGATGGACGGGCCTTCATTATTTGAGACCACCCATGAATAAGTATCTTTTCACCTCCAAGGGGAATTGAGTAGGTCGACATAAACATCATGTTGTGACCAAGCGCAAGTCTGACCCGACCATGGTCAGGCATCTGTATAGGAACAATAGAACTGGGCAGTTCCTGTTTCAACAAGATCACAGCTGTAAAACTGTGTATAAGCAATAGTTTATGAACAACATATATAACAGAAAACAGCTCGTACCATAAGTTTCTTAACACAGTTGGACCTATTCAACGAGTGCAGCAGTGGCACACATACCCCACGTGGCCTTCCACCATTGAAACGCCCCATGATAACCCACAAGTGTAGGGGAGCGCAACAGCTTTCGAGGGTAAAGTATTCAACCCAAATTTATTGATTCGACACAAGGGGAGCCAAAGAATATTCTTGAGTATTAGCAGTTGAGTTGTCAATTCAACCACACCTGGATAACTTAGTATCTGCAGCAAAGTGTTTAGTAGCAAAAGCGGTATGATAATAAAGGTAATGGTAGCAAAAGTAAAGATAAATGTTTTTGGGTTTTTGTAGTGATTGTAACAGTAGCAACGGAAAAGTAAATAAGCGAAGAACAATATAAGAAAAGCTCGTAGGCAATGGATCAGTGATGGATAATTATGCCGGATGCGATTCCTCATATAATAGCTATAACATAGGGTGACACAGAACTAGCTCCAATTCATCAATGTAATGTAGGCATGTATTCCATCAATAGTCATACGTGCTTATGGAAAAGAACTTGCATGACATCTTTTGTCCTACCCTCCCGTGGCAGCGGGGTCCTAGCGGAAACTAAGGGATATTAAGGCCTCCTTTTAATAGAGAATCGGAACACAGCATTAACACATAGTGAATACATGAACTCCTCAAACTACGGTCATCACCGAGAAGTATCCCGATTGTTGTCACTTCGGGGTTGTCGGATCATAACACATAATAGGTGGCTATAGACTTGCAAGATAGGATCAAGAACACACATATATTCATGAAAACATAATAGGTTCAGATCTGAAATCATGGCAGTCGGGACCCAGTGACAAGCATTAAGCATAGCAAAGTGATAGCAACATCAATCTCAGAACATAGTAGATACTAGGGATCAAACCCTAACAAAACTAACTAGATTACATGGTAAATCTCATCCAACCCATCACCGTCCAGCAAGCCTACGATGGAATTACTCATGCACGGCAGTGAGCATCATGAAATTGGTGATGGAGGATGGTTGATGATGACGACGGCGACGAATCCCCCTCTCCGGAGCCCCGAACGGACTCCAGATCAGCCCTCCCGAGAGAGATTAGGGCTTGGCGGCGGCTCCGTGTCGTGAAACGCGATGAAACTTTCTCTCTGATTTTTTCTCCCCAAACGTGAATATATGGAGTTGGAGTTGACGTCGATGGAGGTCCAGGGGGCCCACGAGATAGGGGGCGCGCCCTATAGGGGGGGCGCCCCCCTTTCTCATTGACAGGCCCTGGGCCCCCTGGTGTATTTCTTTCGCCCAGAAATTCTTATTAATTCCAAAAAGTGCCTCCGTGGATTTTTAGGACATTCCGAGAACTTTTCTTTTCTACACATAAAACAACATCATGGCAGTTCTGCTGAAAACAATGCCAGTCCGGGTTAGTTTCATTCAAATCATGCAAATTAGAGTCCAACACAATGGCAAAAGTGTTTGAAAAAGTAGATACGTTGGAGACGTATCAACTCCCCCATGCTTAAACCTTTGCTTGTCCTCAAGCAATTCAGTTGATAAACTGAAAGTGATAAAGAAAAACTTTTACAAACTCTGTTTGCTCTTGTTGTTGTAAACATGAAAAGCCAGCATTCAAGTTTCAGCAAATATTATGAACTAACCATACTCACAATAACACTTAGCTCTCACAATTACTCATATCAATAACATAATCAGCTAGCGAGCCATAATAATAAAACTCGGATGACAACACTTTCTCAAAACAATCATAACATGATATAACAAAATGGTATCTTGCTAGCCCTTTCTGAGACCGCAAAACATAAATGCAGAGCACCTTAAAGATCAAGGACTGACTAAACATTGTAATTCATGGTAAAAGAGATCCAGTCAAGTCATACCCAATATAAACCAACAATAATGAATGCAAATGACAGTGTGCTCTCCAGCGGGTGCTTTTTAATAAGAAGGGTTATGACTCAACATAAAAGGAAATAGATAGGCCCTTCGCAGAGGGAAGCAGGGATTTGTAGAGGTGCCAGAGCTCGATTTTAAAATAGAGATTGAATAACATTTTGAGCAGCATACTTTCACTATCAACGCAACAACTATGAGATGGCTGTATCTTCCATACTACATGCATTATAGGCAGTTCCCAAATAGAATGGTAAAGGTTTATACTCCCCCAACCACCAACAAGCATCAATCCATGGCTTGCTCGAAACAACGAGTGCCTCCAACTAACAACAGCCCTGTGGGAGTTTTGTTAATTAATTTGATTTGCTTTGATCTTTTTGGATCATGGAACTGGGCATCCCGGGTACCGCCCCTTTCTCGTGAATGAGGAGCGGAGTCCACTCCTCGTGAGAATAACCCACCTAGCATGGAAGATATAGGCAGCCCTAGTTGTAACATGAGCTGCTCGAGCATACAAAACAGAATTTCATTTGAAGGTTTAGAGTTTGACACATACAAATTTACTTGGAACGACAAGTAGATACCACATATAGGAAGGTATAGTGGACTCATATGGAACAACTTTGGGGTTTAAGGAGTTTGGATTTACAAGCAGTAGTCCCGCTTAGTACAGGTGAAGGCTAGCAAAAGACTGGGAAGCGACCAACTGAGAGAGCGATAACAGTCGTAAACATGCATTAAAATTAATTTACACCGAATACAAACATGAGTAGGATATAATCCACCATGAACATATATCGTGAAGGCTCTGTTGGTTTGATTCAACTACATGCGTGAACATGTGCCAAGTCGAGTCACTCAATTCATTCAAAGGAGGATACCATCCCATCATATCACATCATAATCATTCTAATAGCATGTTGGCACGCAAGGTAAACCATTATAACTCATAGTTAATCAAGCATGGCACAAGCAACTATAATCTCTAAATGTCATTGCAAATATGTTTACTTCATAATAAGCTGACTCAGAAGCGATGAACTCATCATATTTACAAAAACAAGAGAGGTCGAGTTCATACCAGCTTTTCTCATCCCAATAAGTCCATCATATATCGTATTATTGCCTTTCACTTGCACGACCGAACGATGTGTATAATAATAAGAGTGCACGTGCATTGGACTAAGCTGGAATCTGCAAGCATTCAACTCAAGAGAGAAGACAAGTAATATGGGCTCTAAGTTAAATAAACGATCATGCATAAGAGAGCCACTAAACATTTTCAATATGGTCTTCTCGACCCCCAAAGGAAAGAAAAGAAAATAAAACTATTTACACGGGAAAGCTGCCAACAAGTAAGAAAAAGAACTAGAAATCTTTTTGGGTTTTAATTTTAATTTCTACTACAAGCATGGAAATTAAACTAACTAATTTTTTGTTTTTCTTAAGATTTATCAAACACACAAGAAGAAAACTAGAAAAAGAAATTTAAACTAGCATGGATATTACAATGAAAGAGTATGAGCACTGACGACCAGTGTGTGAACATGAATGTAAAGTCGGTGAGAAATACGTACTCCCCCAAGCATAGGATTTTGGCCTAAGTTGGTCTAGTACCAAGGACCGCCTGGCTGATATCCATAAGTGAAATCGGGGTTGTACTGAGATGCATCGGCAACCGCCTCTTGGGCTGCAGCGTGTTGGCGAGCTACCTCCACTCCCCTCTCGTATTCAGCTGCTTCCTCCCTGGTGACAACATATCTTCCTTTTGCCTGATAATCAAAAAGGTAGGGAGCAGGAAGAGTAACAGGGACGACATTGCGTTTGTCATAGATTAGTCGATAATGGAGGAATTGTTCATTCCTCTCAAGAAAATGATGATTGAACGTAGCTTCTTTATCCAAATAAACAGGAGGTAAAATCATATCGCCCTCTCATGGGGCTATATTAAGATAATTAGCCACACGGGTTGCATAAATTCCTCGAAATAAATCTCCCCTTCTACTATTATCCTGCAACCTACGTGCAACTATTGCCCCCAAGTTATAACCTTTATAACTTGAAACAGCACTCTTGAGGGCACACAGATCAGGGACACACATGTGACAAGCTTCGTCTTTACCGTTAATGCATCTACCAATAAAGAGAGCAAAATAATGTATAGCGGGAAAATGAATGCTCCCTATGGTAGCTTGTGCTATGTCCCTAGATTCTCCCACAGTAATACTAGCAAGAAAATCTCTAAATTCAGATTTGTGAGGATCATTAATATTACCCCACTGCGGGAGTTTGCAAGCAGTCGTAAAATCCTCTAAATCCATGGTATAAGATGTATCATAAATATCAAACATGACACTAGGAGAATTACGCGCACTGGTATATTTGAACCTCCGCACAAAAGAATCAGTCAATTGATAGTACTGAGGACACTTATCTTGTAAGAAGTCCTCCAGCTCGGCATTACGCACATACGCGTCAAATTCCTCCTTGAAGCCTGCTTCGACCATAAAATCATCGGATGGCCACTCACAAGCCCGTACATTTGCGTCCCTCGATAATTCAACATCTTGCTCATGTATAGCAATCCTTGGCCCTTTCTTTGCCGAGGAACCACCTTGGTACATTCTTCTAAGCATATTTATTTTTCTGAAATAATTCTAAAATTTTAGTAACTTCAAAATAAAAGTGGATAAAACTAAACAAGATTGGTAGCAACTACTCCTACAAGTGCCTAGAGCCTATATCGTGCATTGAAATTGCTTGGGACCTCATAAATTTAACACGCAAGCTCAAGAACATGGTCACCTATGCAGCAAAAATTTGCAATGAATAAAGCACTAGAACAAAAACTAATTGGACCAAAGGAGGAGTCACATACCAAGCAACAATCTCCGAAAGCAGTTTTGTGAAAGGAGCTTTGAGCAAGGAGATCCAAAATCGCAGCAAAACGAGCTAGAACTCATGCTTGAGCTGGATGGGGATTTTTTTGGGTAGAAGATGAAGTGTGTGGGTGCTGGCATAAGTGGACGGGGCCACCAGGGGCCCACGAGACACGGGGGCGCGCCCTCCACTCTCGTGGCCTGGTGCTTGCCCCTCCTGCAGTGTTTTCAGTGCCTAAAATCCTCAAATATTACAGAAAAATCATACCAAATTTGCAGGACATTTGGAGCACTTTTATTTTCGGACTATTTTTTATTGCATGGAAAATTCAGAAAACAGACAGATAATACTAATTTTGCTTTATTTATTCTAAACAAAAGAAAGTAAAAAGAGGGTACAGAAGGTTGTGCCTTCTAGTTTCATCCATCTCATGATCATCAAAATGAATCCACTAACAAGGTTGATCAAGTCTTGTTAAAAAACTCATTCCGAATAACACGGATCCGGAGAAATTTCGAATAACACTAAGTTACCTCAACGGGGATATGAAAATCCCCAACAATAATAATACCATACTTTTTCTTGACAGTAGGGAGAGGAAATTCAAAACCTCCAAAAATAATAGTTGGAGCTTTTCCAATAGAATTGATGCTATGAACTTGAGATTGTTTCCTCGGAAAGTGTACCGTATGATCATTACCATTAACATGAAAAGTGACATTGCCTTTGTTACAATCAATAACAGTGCCTGCAGTATTAAGAAAAGGTCTACCAAGGATAATAGATATACTATCGTCCTCGGTAATATCAAGAATAACAAAGTCCGTTAAGATAGTGACATTTGCAACCACAACAGGCACATCCTCACAAATACCGACAGGTATAGCAGTTGATTTATCAGCCATTTGCAATGATATTTCAGTAGGTGTCAACTTATTCAATTCAAGTCTACGATATAAAGAGAGAGGCATAACACTAACACCGACTCCAAGATCACATAAAGCAGTTCTAACATAGTTTCTTTTAATGGAGCATGGTATAGTTGGCACACCCGGATCTCCAAGTTTCTTTGGTATTCCACCCTTAAAAGTGTAATTAGCAAGCATGGTGGAAATTTCAGGTTCCGGTATCTTTCCTTTATTTGTAATGATATCATTCATATACTTAGCATAAGGACTTACTTTGAGCATATCAGTTAAACGCATACGTAAGAAAATAGGTCTAATCATTTCAGCAAAGCGCTCAAAATCCTCATCATCCTTTGACTTGGATGGTTTAGGAGGAAAGGGCATGGGTTTCTGAACCCATGGTTCTCTTTCTCTACCGTGCTTCCTAGCAACAAAATCTCTCTTATCATAATGTTGATTCTTTGATTGTGGGTTATCAACATCAACAGCAGGTTCAATCTCTACATCATTGTTTTTGCTAGGTTGAGCATCAACATGAACATTATCATTAACATTATCACTAGGTTCATGTTCTCCACCTGATTGAGTTTAAGCATCAAAAATAGAAATATCATTGGGATTCTCAGGTATGTCTACAGTAGGTTCACTAGAAGCATGCAAAGTCCTATCATTTTTCTTCTTCTTCTTTTTAGAAGAACTAGGTGCCTCTAGATTATTTCTCTGAGAATCTTGCTCGATTCTCTTAGGGTGGCCTTCAGGATACAAAGGATCCTGAGTCATTCTACCAGTTCTAGTAGCCACTCTAACAGCAAAGTCATTTTTATTATTTAATTCATCAAGAAAATCATTTTGAGCTTTAAGAACTTGCTCAGCTTGAGTAGAAACCATAGAAGCATATTTGCTAACGAGGTGAAGTTCATCTTTAACTCTAGCCAGATTATCACTTACACGTCCTATCGCGAAAGCATTATTCTTTAACTCTCTACCAACATAAGCATTAAAACTTTCTTGTCTAGCCATAAACTCATCAAATTCATCTAAGCAAGGGCTATGAAATTTCGTAGAGGGAATTTCAACTTTATCATATCTATAGAGAGAATTTACCTTTACTACCTGTGTCGGCTTATCAAGACAATATGGTTCTTCAACAGGCGGTATATTAAGACCATGTATTTCTTCAATAGGAGGTAAATTCTTAACATCTTCAGCTTTAATACCTTTTTCTTTCATTGATTTGTTTGCCTCTTGCATATCTTCAGGACTAAGGAATAAGACACCTCTCTTCTTCGGAGTGGCTTTAGGAATAGGCTCAGGAGTTGGCTCAATTGGTTCAGGAATTGGCTCAGGAAGAGTCCAATTATTTTCATTAGTCAACATATTATTCAATAATATTTCAGCTTCATCGACTGTTCTTTCCCTGAAAACACAACCAGCACAACTATCCAAGTAGTCCTTGGAAGCATCGGTTAGTCCATTATAAAAGATATCAAGTATTTCATTTTTCTTAAGAGGATGATCAGGCAAAGCATTAAGTAACCGGAGGAGCCTCCCCCAAGCTTGTGGGAGACTATCTTCTTTAATTTGCACAAAATTATACATTTCCTGCAAGGCAGCTTGTTTCTTATGAGCAGGGAAATATTTAGCAGAGAAGTAATAAATCATATCCTGGGGACTACGCACACAACTAGGAGCAAGAGAATTATACCAAGTCTTAGCATCACCCTTTAATGAGAACGGAAATATCTTAAGGATATAATAATAGCGAGACTTCTTATCATTAGTAAACAAGGTAGCTATATCGTTCAACTTGGTAAGATGTGACACAACAGTTTCAGATTCAAGGCCATAAAAAGGATCAGATTCAACTAAAGTAATAATCTCAGGATCAACAGAGAATTCATAATCCCTATCAGTAACACAGATAGGTGAAGTAGCAAAAGCAGGGTCAGGTTTCATTCTAGCATTAAGAGACTGCTGCTTCCATTTAGCTAATAATTTCTTAAGATCATATCTATCATTGCAAGCAAAGATTTCCCTAGCAGCTTCTTCATTCATAACATAACCCTTAGGAATAACAGGCAATACATAATCATTGGGAGAACTTTCATCATCACTATCATCAATAATAGCATCTTCAATATTTTCATTCCCCCTAACTCTAGCAAGTTGTTCATCAAGAAATTCACCTAATGGCAAAGTAGTATCACGCACAAAAGTAGTTTCATCATGCATAGCAGAAGTGGCATCATCAATAACATGCGACATATCAGAATTCATAGCAGTAGCAGGTTTAGGTGTCGCAAGCTTACTCATAACAGAAGGAGAATCTAGTGCAGAGCTCGATGGCAGTTCCTTACCTCCCCTCGTAGTTGAGGGATAGATCTTGGTTTTAGCATCTTTCAAGTTCTTCATAGTGATCAACAGATATAAATCCCAAGTGACTCAGAAATAGAGCTATGCTCCCCAGCAACGGCGCCAGAAATTAGTCTTGATAACCCACAAGTGTAGGGGATCGCAACAGCTTTCGAGGGTAAAGTATTCAACCCAAATTTATTGATTCGACACAAGGGGAGCCAAAGAATATTCTTGAGTATTAGCAGTTGAGTTGTCAATTCAATCACACCTGGATAACTTAGTATCTGCAACAAAGTGTTTAGTAGCAAAAGTAGTATGATAATAAAGGTAACGGTAGCAAAAGTAAAGATAAATGTTTTTGGGTTTTTGTAGTGATTGTAACAGTAGCAACGGAAAAGTAAATAAGCGAAGAACAATATATGAAAAGCTCGTAGGCAATGGATCAGTGATGGATAATTATGCCGGATGTGATTCCTCATGTAATAGCTATAACATAGGGTGACACAGAACTAGCTCCAATTCATCAATGTAATGTAGGCATGTATTCCGTAAATAGTCATACGTGCTTATGGAAAAGAACTTGCATGACATCTTTTGTCCTACCCTCCCGTGGCAGCGGGGTCCTAGCGGAAAGTAAGGGATATTAAGGCCTCCTTTTAATAGCGAACCGGAACAAAGCATTAACACATAGTGAATAAATGAACTCCTCAAACTATGGTCATCACCGAGAAGTATCCCGATTGTTGTCACTTCGGGGTTGTCGGATCATAACACATAATAGGTGGCTATAGACTTGCAAGATAGGATCAAGAATACACATATATTCATGAAAACATAATAGGTTCAGATCTGAAATCATGGCACTCGGGCCCCAGTGACAAGCATTAAGCATAGCAAAGTCATGGCAACATCAATCTCAGAACATAGTGGATACTAGGGATCAAACCCTATCAAAACTAACTTGATTACATGGTAAATCTCATCCAACCTATCACCGTCTAGCAAGCCTACGATGGAATTACTCACACACGGCGGTGAGCATCATGAAATTGGTGATGGAGGATGGTTGATGATGACGACGACAACGGACCCCCCCTCTCCGGAGCCCCGGACGGACTCCAAATCAGCCCTCCCGAGAGAGATTAGGGCTTGGCGGCGGCTCCGTGTCGTGAAACGCGATGAAACTTTCTCTCTGATTTTTTCTCCCCGAACGTGAATATATGGAGTTGGAGTTTACGTCGGTGGAGGTCCAGGGGGGCCATGAGATAGGGGGCGCGCCCTACAGGGGGGCGCCCCCCTTATGTCGTGGACAGGCCCTGGGCCCCCTGGTGTATTTCTTTCACCCAGAAATTCTTATTAATTCCAAAAAGTGCCTCCGTGGATTTTCAAGACATTCCGAGAACTTTTATTTTCTACACATAAAACAACATCATGGCAGTTCTGCTAAAAACAGCGTCAGTCCGGGTTAGTTTCATTCAAATCATGCAAATTAGAGTCCAAAACAAGGGCAAAAGTGTTTGGAAAAGTAGATACGTTGGAGACGTATCACCCCACAAGGACCTCAAGACGATCAATAAAGTGTAGGAACTTGTGGATGTCGATCCAGTCAACTTCAGTGCCATCAGTAACAGCTGAGTTATTACAGAGTAACAAACGAGCAGACTGCTTAACTCTGAAAAAACCTACACGTGCCACGAATTATAAGAAAATATTAGTTAGAAGTAGCATCTTCGTGAGAAATTTGTTGCTACTTCTAAAGTTAAATTGTGATTAGTTAGACAGAATAGGTGGATTAAGAAGTAATCGAGGTAACAAGCAAGAACCAGATACAAAACTAACATGGATGAACAATTGGAACGACGTCGGGGTGGAAGATCGCAGTGAACATGAGACCAGGTTCTGCTATTTCCGTCAACATTCGTGCGCCAACTTTCAGTCCGTAACACTTGAGAAAGTTTATCCAAGTTCGGCCATAAAAAAAGCAGCGATCTTCTTGGTTCATGAACCCAACTCAGAACTTATATCCATGGCTTGTCTTCACTTTGACCATTAAACTAGTGTATTCAGTTATGGCAAGGCCGAGCATCTTGAGTACATGTGTTCTGGCAGAGCAAATAATACACTGCAGGAAAAATAATATGAGAACACAGCATGTTCAAAAAAAAACCCACCCTCCCGGATAGAAAAGAGGATTCTAGGAACATACTGTGCGCATTTCAAAATGCTCTGTTAGGATGAGAAGGAACAAGTGTGGCATCTCGCCGAGGGCGCAGAAACCTGTAGGGTACTCACACTTTGGGCACTGCAAATGAAACACACTAGATTCAGTAGGAAGAAAAATGCATCAACGGCAGCGGCTGCCATCCTAGGATTACCTGCGACCAAGGGACTTGGATTTATCGGGGATGGATGAAGAATTCGTACCTGGTTCTCCATGAGAAAACCCTATGCAATCACCGAGAGGGGGTTTTCTCTGAACAAGCAGACGAGGGAGAAGGGGATTCAGGCCCAGTGAAATATTGCCGCTTCGTCCGTCTAGCTTACTGCTAAAGCTGGAAAGGGGGGGGGGTTGTGATTTGACGGCTCTTTGGGCATTACTGCGGCGCTACGACCGGGGTGTGTCTACCATGAAGTTGTGCACTCTAATTTGTGCATATGGCACGTGGACCCCGTTGCCGGTTGCCCCACATATCAACTAAAGGAAGTAGAAAGACATGAGTAACTAGTTACACATAAATATATATTTTGACAGAGAGATACTCCCTCTGTAAAGAAATATACAAATCTTTTATATCACAGACAGGCTCACCTTGCCGATAAATATACTCCCTCTGCAATGCACGGGCATTACGGGGGTTCAACTTTTTTTATGGGGGTTCAGCTGAGAATATAATACTCAAATAGGCTCACGGTTCTGGACTTTGGGCCGCAGGCCGACCCTGCATGTTTGGGGGCCCATGTGTTCTACCTCAGCGCTTTTCATATTGCAAGCGATCGGTACGACGCTGGTTTTAGATGCTGTCGCAAGGCAAATACACAAAATTGAATAAAGCACGGCAGCTGTTGGAATGAAATCGAACGACAGTTCCTAACCAACAATCAGAGTTGCAATTCTATCAATGATATACCATGTGATAAATAATACCGTCTTACTACTTATACACATAGGACACTTGTTTCACCATGCCAGATTATTACATCAAAATCTCTTGGAGGATAGATCAGTTCGGCAGTTGCGTGCTGCTACTGAAGAATTTCAAAGTTGATTTGGACCAGCTCTCCTTGCCAAGAATGTTCGATTTTGACATCATCCCCTATCGGAAGATATGATTTAGATTTGAACCTTGACCATCCTTTAGCATCAATCATCATGCGACCATCCTTTGTACTTACGGTATATTGAGCAGGTTCTTTCACACCAAGGCTGCGCATGGTAAGAGAAACTTGGCCGTGGTCGCCCAGATTGTTGAACGACTCCCTCGTTGCTCTAGGAATTCTGTTTGCAAACAAGAATACATACCCAAATAGTTAGATCAACACAGTGAATCATGTGAAACAACATGGAAAGAACAAAGCACTTGGGCGGCCAATGCTTACCAAGAAGGTGGTAATGTCGGTTTTTGTAAGGACTTTGGTATATGAAGTGTGAACTGCACCCCAGTCTATTGCCGGTGCAACTGCATGGGCTGGAGCAGATGCAAGTGCAAGTGTTGGTGCAGGTGCCGAAGCCTCTGCTGCTGCCGGAGATAGTGCTCCTTGTAGAGCTGGTGCCGGTGTCGGAGAAGGTGCCGGTGTCGATGCCCGATCCTCTGGTAGATCAGACTGATCCGCTGATGCGGTCGGTGCCCAATCCTCAGTTGGATCAGACTGAGCTGTTGCCGCTGTCAGTGCTAGAGCAACTGCCGGTGCTTGATCCGTTGCTGAAGGTGGTACCGATGTGCGAGACAGCGGCAATCGTGTCTGGTCTGCTATGATCGGCTTTCTAACTTGACTAGGATCCATGACCGTGATCCAGTTTTTTTCTTCATTTCTTTTAAATGCGACAAGGACTAATTGTGGCATTTTTGTTAAACCAAACTGCAGTTCATCATAGGGATTCAATTTGTACTCAGACAACAGGCTGATCCAATTTTTTCTAGTAATATAAGTGATGGACAGTGCCTTCATTACTGACACGACATAAGAAGTGAAACCTGCAAAAATAGCCATCGTAGAGCAAACCAAACGGTTTATTCTGTGATGAATGTCACATGGCAAAACCTGCATCGTAAAATTGTAGGAAAAGAAAGAAAACATGACATTAAATCAATAAGATTTATACAGTAAATCAATAAGATTTACTTGATGTGACACGAGTGAATCCTTACCAGGAAATCACTATGTTGAAGTACTAAACAGAAGATTGATCGTCCAACTACGGGTGGCATGCAGGGGCCCCGCCTACTCCCACAAGCAGGACAGTCCAAAGGTCGTGACAAATCGTATGGACCGAACATCCATGGGACTGGAAATCCTGGTGGGTGCAATAAACCCTGCAATGCATACAGATATTGGAGTGTAACCATAATTGATAAACAATCCTCACAAAAAATAGGATATGGATACTTCAAAATATACAGACTGAATTGAGTGGACAGACATTAACATAGATCGTTCTCAGGACTGACCACACACCAAAAGCGGCAGTACTAATAAACAATACAGGGTTCACAAAAACAAATCAAGTACTGAACAATAGTACTTACTACAGACAAGCAAAGTTGCACTAACTAAACTCTGCAGACTATTTCTTGCCACCGACCTATGGGATGAACCCCGCATAACTGACTAGGCCATGGACTTCGTGTGAGATGTCTACATTCACCATCACCATCTTGTCAACCTTGGAGAACCTAACGGAGTGGTCTTTCCACTCATAAACATGATGATGAAGACATGCCGCATCAGATTTGTTGGGAAGCTTTACAAGAACCACACCCTTCGTAATCGAAGGCACAGCCAGGAAATAATTGTGGTCAAGTACAGCCTCGAGAACACGCCTGACAACAAAGCTACAGGAAAACACTAGTACATGACACGTGGCGACAAGGACACAGCAACTGGATAGTTCAGTAGTAGAACTCATCATCAGGTCTTCCAGTTCACAAGGCATGACTTTGAGAACTTCATCTCCACCGCGGACCTGGTTCTAATTCAAACAGAAACCATATTTTATTACTACCTCCGTTCAGAAATATAAGATGATTTTCGATATTATACTCTATATATGACTACATATACGCGCAGAAATGAGTGAACAAAGATACTAGAACATGTCTTCAAAGGCATGAGAGCAGAGGGATTACTTGCAATATCCATAACACAAGTTACTGAGGCAAATATACCCTCTTCAAAGGTAGCATTGATGTTCATAAAGTACTCCTCCGTCCCAAAATTCTTGTCTTAGATTTGTCTAGATACGGATGTATCAAGTCACATTTTAGTATTAGATACATCCGTATCTAGACAAATCTAAGACAAGAAATTTGGGACAGAGGGAGTAGTTGAGAGTAATCTATAAGAAATCAGTGTCAACCTCTCGCATGTTTTGGTCAAAAGAGGAATTTAGAACCGTCATTTGGCAGACTAAAATCACATGCAAGATCACCCAGAAAGTTGTACTACCAGTACTAGTACTGCATGTTAGATGAACAAACATGATCAAGATCGAGAAAAAGATCGTCAACAAGAGACATTACCTGGACTTGCTTAATGAGGGATCCGGGAGAGGGGGGCTTGGACATGGCGATGGCTTTGAGCTTGTTTGCGGTAGTCTCGGCGAGGTGCTTGCGCTTCTTCGTACCATGAGCCTCGACGGTTTTGGCCAGAGCCATAGACATCACGTCGGCCGGTGCTCCGGCGTCCATCCAAGAGAGGAAGCTGAAAGAGAAGAGTGAAAGGAGGAACGGGATGAGGGAGAAGCGAAGCGAGTGGGGGTTTTCTTAAAGAGAGGAAGCTGAGAGAGATGAGTGAAATGATGGTTGCTTCGTCCGTCCAACTTACTGCTGGAAAGGAGGGGGTTTTGTGATTTGACGGCTCATTGGGCATTACTGTGGTGCTTCGATTGGGGTAGTCTATCGTCACTCTACTATGGAGTAATTTAGTGCATGGCCGGTGGACCCAGGTGTTGGCTGTCCCACACGTCGGCGAAAGTGACTAATTTAGTGCATGGCTGGAGGAGGATCCGCACGGTAGAGCGTGTCCACTGTTTTTCATTCTGAAGAAAAAAATGATTACAATAAGCGTTTCCACTCTTACGACGGAGGAGTGCGAAACACGACAGCCACTTGAACATACACAGTGCTCCTACTACTAGGCATGTGTAGTGGTTCATATGTCAGTACTACACAATCTTGTTGCTAGTATAGTAAGATATGACGATAACAAATGATGTTGTGCGCATGTCAACTACTCCTATATGTAACATAGTACTGCTTTTTCGACTGTCCGGTCGAGAATGAACGGTGAGATCAATGTTAACAGAACTAGGTCCATAGCGCACGGACAGTACGGTGCTACAGTACTCCACGAAACATGAACCATATGAAGCACGAATAGTGTTAGGCAGGGTGTATGAAGGGTGCACGGGACGGGAGCAAAAGTTCCCTTCTCGACCCACTTTTGGGTGTTTGGCAGAGTGCATGAAGGGTGCATGAGTCCACACTAGTTGGTTGACAAAAATACACGAAGAGGAAACACCTATATTGAGATGAGAATGCAACCAAACACACCCACAAGCTTTGTGCTATAGTGACTGATCTGCACCGTCTGAGTTTGATCCAACGGTCATGTTGCGCCGAGACATGGACATACCCATGTAGAGGGCGCCTAAACACCACCGAAGTCCCTCTGCTTCTCGAGGCGCACGACATTGTTGATGCAGGGTGCAACCGCCCGCAGAGCCCACTCCCGGTCGACGGGAGCCAGCTCGTCAAAGACGGCGTCCAATGGCACGAATGGATTCCGGTGACGGAGCTCTGAAAGGATTCGCCCGGCAACGGCGATGGAAGCCCGCAACCCCTCCTTGTCCAGCTCAGCCCCCACCGTCGCGCGGAGACGACTCAGCTCCTCGGAGATATAGGTGAAGAAGGAGATCAGGTCAGGAAGCCGCAGCTCGTTGAAGTCGACCGGGTGGTCGAACGGGTTTAGCCCGACGGCCGGCATCGTCGCACTGGCACGACGGTAGGCATCGCGCAGCCGCAACATGTGTGTGGCAACTTGGGTCACCAAGTGGCTGAGGCGATCCTGGACCTCATCATGATCGGTCCGCTCGCGCTCCAGCCGACTCCCCTGACGGCCTATCATATCTCCTACTTTCTGCAGCAACGCCGCCGACGCCTCGAGCATCTTTGTGGTGGACGCCTGCCGCTTTTGAAGCTCCGTGAACTCCCGCACATAATGGAGGAGCATGGCACTCCTCTCCTCCTTGAGCTCACGGAGCTCCACGTCCTTGGCCCTGAGCTCCGCATCCTTGGCATGGAGCTCCTGTGTCAGGCGCCTCACCTCGGACTCCGTGATCTGTTGCGCCGCCATGGCACCAGGTAGAAGCAATGGGGAGAGGAAGCAAAGGGGGCGAAACAGCTGAAAGGCAATGCGAGCTATGGGAAGGCGGAGGGAGCCAGCCGAGGAGCGGGGAATCTTTTGGTTTTCACCATGGTAAAACACCAGTTGACGACTTCTCACATCAGGGAGCAATGGGTTTTACAGGCGGAGTCATCATGACTAATTGTTGCCGCGCCTGCTCCCGTCAATCAAAAAATTAAAAATCCTGCAGGGCCTGCTCCCGTCAATCAAAAAATTATAAATCCTACCGCACCCAAACACCAGAGCAATGCCGCGGTGGATATTTAAATTTACCTGCCGGCAAGTAGATAAAAAAAGGGGTGAAAAAAGAAATGTGGCGGCGGCCTAGCTAATTGGTCGAACTAGCCCAACTAGCTAGCCACCGTGCTTCACTGATGTACTCGGCGGGAAAGGTGGTCTTTCGTGATTTGACGACTCATTTACTTGCTTCGGTGCTACGTCCGAGGAGGACCCAGAAAACACGCAGTACGGTGTCCCACGTCAGGAAGAATATATGCGTGCACCACCCGGAAGGACCCCGAAACTGCGCGGTAGGGTGTGCCACGTCTCGGCACGGAGGAAAAATGTGCGTGTAAAAATATACTATATTAGACGTAGTACCTATGGTTCAACCTCGGGACCCAGGCAGTCGATCGAAAACACCCCACTAGCCACACAACTTTATCATGCAAACATGGCACGGAGGATAGATGTGGTTAGCTCCATCTCGACCAGCCACAACGTCTCTTGTTCTAGGCGATTCTTCTATTTTCCAAGCTTTTTTTAGTTGTAATAACACGGCAAGCTAGCGCCGCTCTTTGTGTGTGCCCGTGCAAAGGTGAGACGATGGAGAGAAGAGAGATTGAGATCGCAGACCTGGGATCCACCAGTAAGTGAGACAACAGTCATGCACGTGTTGACGAGGCACTCCCTCTACTCTACTCAACGCAAGTACTGTATAAAATCAAGTTATGGGAAAAGCCAACAACTGTTGTTGTTTCAGGCTATCGACTTACGGTTTGCAGTCCAAGTTGCCAGTTCGAATCTCGTCTTTCAGATTTGTTAGTTTTAGGTCAAAATTTGATTAATAACAAGTGGGACCCCCGTGTGTTGTTTTGATATTTCAGTGTAGGATGGTTTTTTTGAACAAACACTTTGCACGGTTAGACAAGTAACGACACGAGTTACACGTATTTTGCAAGTTCACGAACAAAAATGACAGCGGCATAGAATATCACATCCACCCCGCAGCTTAGATACTACGGTGATATGATTTTTTACACCGTTGGAAGTGAGATCCAATGGCTTGGGAGTATCTTTGTAATTATGCGCAATTTCCAAACTCTCAGCCCTGAAAGGTTTTTTTGCAAATAAAACATTCAGGCCTCGTGTGTGCCGCTGCATCTTCGATCCAATGGCTCCCCGTTGCTCATATTAGGTGCTCCCCATAGCTGAATTACCCACTACGGTGATATGAGCATCTAGGTCGTATGATCAATGATCAGATGGCACATGCATAGTACTTGTACTTTCTGCGCATTTCCCAGACTCCATCAGCCGTATATTACAAAAACATTCAAACCTCCTACCGTGGGTCATTAGATCTCAGTGAACTCGTATCACCATAGAATCTACAGTGCGGGAGCACCTCATATTCTCCCGTGCGAGAAAACATAAGGTGCTATCGCAGCTTGGATGCTACGGTGATACGAGCTTGGAGGTCGTTTGATCGGAGATTCAGTGGCATCTGAGCAGTCTTTGTGCTTGTAAGTAGTGGCCGAACTCTTTTGGGGCTTTTCTGCAAAAAATTATTCGAACCACCGAGGAGGTGTTGGGTCACAAATCCAACGGCTCCGAAGATCTTGTATCACCAAAGCATCTAAGGTGTGGTAGCACATGATATTCTTACATACAGGAGAATATGATGTCCTCCTTCTTCTTAGATGCTACGGTGATACGAGCTTCAAGGTCGTTGGATATGGGATCCAAGGGCATCTGAGTAGTTTTTGTACAAATTGTGTGCAATTCTCAAACTCATCAAGGTTTCCTGCAAAAAATATTAAGACACATCAGATCTACAAGCTCCAAGCAACTCGTATCGGCATATAGGATCTAAGGTATGGGGGCACATGATATTCTCCCGGGGAGGAGGGGTGGGGGGTGAACAACCAATCGGTGGTTGGGAGGGTGGGGACAAATATAATCTAAACAACCCTAAACAGAGCTCCACAATTTTATCTAAGGTCAAGGGGTTGACCCCCGAAAATCATAGCTCCGCCTAAACACAACATTTGCATGTACTGTAGTACTAGACTTAGTATTCATGTTTCAGTTTCATGTTCATTTTAATATTGAACTGAGGACCATGGATGTCTTACATTTTACTCCCTTCGTTCCTAAATATTAGTCTTTTAGAGGTTTCGAATGGACTGGCGCATACGGATGTATATGGACATATTTTAGAATCTAGATTCACTCATTTTGCTTCGTATGTAGTCACTTGTTGAACTCTCTAAAAGACTAATATTTAGGAATAGAAGGAGTATTTTTGAATTCGTGTCATACATGCATGGTTTGGAAAAATAGATGCACTATACTTATTGGATTGTTGTTGTGTTCGTGCGTGTGTGTCTCTCTCTCTGTGTGTGTGTGTGGTCATATGCTTGATACATACAAAGTTTTCACACCTCCATATTGTTCATCTTTAATTTGAATTTGCATTGGAAAACTTACTAGGGATACCATGAAATGTGAAATCCACGTTGAGATCACTATATCACAAACTCAGTCTAATTCAACAACACATCATAAATCAATTACCACGTTGAGATTAGTATTTGCAAGGAAAATACGGGTATTGTAATACACACAGATTCGTTCGGCAATTTAAAAGGTTCCTTTCATATTCTCGAATGGTAGGACCCAACGGCGTACCAGCCAGACTGAGGGAGTCCTGGACTAGGGGGTGTCCGGATAGCTGAACTATCATCATTGGCCGGACTCCAATACTATGAAGATACAAGATTGAAGACTTCGTCCCGTGTCCGGATTGGACTTTCCTTGGCGTGGAAGGCAAGCTTGGCGATACGGATATGTAGATATCCTACCATTATAACCGACTCTGTGTAACCCTAGCCCCCTCCAGTGTCTATATAAACCGGAGGGTTTTAGTCCATAGGACGAACAACAATCATACCATAGGCTAGCTTCTAGGGTTTAGCCTCCTTGATCTCGTGGTAGATCTACTCTTGTACTACCCATATCATCAATATTAATCAAGCAGGACGTAGGGTTTTACCTCCATCGAGAGGGCCAGAACCTGGGTAAAACATCGTGTCCCTTGTCTCCTGTTACCATCCGCCTAGACGCACAGTTCGGGACCCCGTACCCGAGATCCACCGGTTTTGACACCGACATTGGTGCTTTCATTGAGAGTTCCTATGTGTCGTCGCTCGTAGGCCCGATGGCTCCTTCGATCATCAACAACAACGCGGTCCAGGGTGAGACTTTTCTCCCCGGACAGATCTTTGTGTTCGGCGGCTTCGCACTGCGGGCCAATTCGCTTGCCATCTGGAGCAGATCGAGAGCTACGCCCCTGGCCATCAAGTCAGATTTGGAAGTTTAAACTATACGACCGACATCCGCAGAGACTTGATCTTCGACGGATTCGAGCCACAGCCGAGCGCGCCGCACTGCCACGATGCGCATGATTTAGCTCTGCCGCCGAACAGTGCCCTGGAGGCCGCACAAGAGTCCGTTCCGACCCTTAACTCGGAGCCGACTGCGCCAATCGAGGATGGCTGGCTAGACACCGCCTCGGGGGGTGCTACAGCGATGGAGCTGAATACCGACCCTGTCCCTTGTAAAGCTTGTGACTCCAAGGTGTCGGACTCTTCTCCGGACCCCGAACCTTCCGCGCCCCTGCTAATCAAACCCGAGTGGGCGCCGATCATGGAGTTCACCGCGGCGGACATATTTCAGCACTCGCCTTTCGGCGACATCCTGAATTCGCTAAAGTGCCTCTCTTTATCAGGAGAGCCCTGGCCGGATTATGGCCAGGATGGTTGGGGTGAGGACGACGAAGAAATTCAAAGACCACCCACCACCCACTTCGTAGCCACTATCGATGACTTAACCGACATGCTAGACTTCGACTCCGAAGATATCGACGATATGGACGACGATGCCGGAGACGATCAAGAACCAGCGCCCACAGGACACTGGAAAGCCACCCCAACTCACGATGTATATATGGTGGATACACCAAAAGGAAGAAATAACGAGGAACAACGGGACACTGCGAAGGATAATCCCCCCAAAAAACAACCGAAATGGCGACGCAAGCGCCGCCCGAAGTCCCGCCTCGACAATGACACCACCCATACAGACCCAGCCATAGAGCAGGGCGAACCAGTGGACGAGGAACATGCCACCAAGCAACCATCCGAACAGCATGAATTGGATAAACAACCCATTCCCGGCGAAAACAACGGTCCGGACAATCTCACGCCGGACACATCGTTGGAGCAGAAGAACCTCCACAAAAGGCTCGTCGCCACTGCACGAAGCCTGAAGAAGCAGAAGCGGAAGCTCAAAACAGCGGAAGATGTACTCAGAATGAGATGGAGCAAAGTACTCAAGACCGCAGACAAATACAGCGATAGTCGCCAAGCAAAGAGCTACCCGAAGCGCAAACTGTTGCCCAAATTTGACGAGGAGGCCATAGAGCCCCAAAAATCAAAAAACAAAGAGGCCGCCCGGTCGGATAAACGACCACATGACAAACAAAGAGCGGCAAGCGGCGCCGCACACAAATCGGCACGCGATCCACATAAGGATCCTCGCAAAAAGGATGGCCCGGCTAGATCCATCTATGGGCCAAGAAAGCAAGCTCCAGAAGGTAACACAACACGTCAAATATTTGAAAATCACGGCACACCCAAATACAGGGGCGCCACACACCCCCTATGTTTCACCGATGAGGTGCTGGATCATGAATTTCCAACGGGATTCAAACCCGTAAATATAGAGGCGTACGACGGAACAACAGACCCCAGAGTCTGGATTGAGGATTACATCCTGCACATACATATGGCTAGAGGAGATGATCTCCATGCCATAAAATACTTACCCCTCAAACTCAAAGGGCCAGCCCGGCACTGGCTCAAAAGCCTCCCAGAAAATACCATTGGAAGTTGGGAAGAGCTCGAGCGCATTTCGGGCAAATTTTCAGGGGACTTACGTCCTCCTCCGGATGCAGACGATTTAAGTGACATAACTCAACAGCCCGGAGAGTCAGCCCGCAAATTCTGGAACAGGTTCCTCACCAAAAAGAACCAGATAGTCAACTGTCCGGACGCCGAAGCCTTAGCAGCTTTCAAGCACAACGTCCGAGACGAATGGCTTGCCAGACACCTCGGCCAGGAAAAGCCAAGAACAATGGCCGCACTAACAAGCCTCATGACCCGCTTTTGCGCGGGAGAGGATAGCTGGCTGGCAAGATGCAGCACCAGTGACCCAAGTACATCCAAGGTCAGAGATGGAAATGGGAAACCACGGCGCAACAAGGACCAGCGCCGGATAAAGGAAATGGTCCAAAGAGCACGGCAGTCAACGCCGGATTCAAAAGCTCTCGGCAGAACAACCAAAAACTGCCTCTCAAGGAGAACAACGACGAGCTATCCAACCTAAACAAAATCTTGGACAAGATATGCCAAATCCACAGTACCCCCGGGAGGCCTGCAAACCATACCCACAGAGATTGTTGGGTCTTCAAGCAGTCCGGCCGACTTAATGCCGAACACAAGAGGCTAGACACACCAAGTAAGGACGATGAAGAACCTCACAAGCAGAGCACCGAAAAACAAAAGGATTTCCCACAAGAGGTCAAAACAGTAAATTCACTTCAAGTGACAACAGGAAAAAAATAGAGCGGCGCCCATTAAAGTACGCACCACACGGTCCACCCCAGTGGAGTCCCGACACTGGATGTCAAAACCAATCACTTTCGACCATCAGGATTACTCCGGGAATATCCGAAACGCAGGATGGACTGCTTTGATATTAAATCCTGTAATCAATGGACTACAATTTACACATGTCCTAATGGACGGCGGCAGTGATCTAAACCTGCTATATCAGGATACAATCCACAAAATGGGGATAGACCCAACCAAAATATGCCATAGAAACACTTCCTTTAAAGGAGTGATGCCAGGCCAATATGCCCATTGTACGGGCTCTCTACCACTAGAAGTTGTGTTCGGCTCATCTGTCAACTTCCGTCGCGAAAAGTTAATCTTCCACATCGTCCCATTTAAAAGTAGCTATCAAGCACTATTGGGACGCGAAGCTTTCGCCCGCTTTAACGCAATACCGTATTACGCCTCTCTTACACTCAAAATGCCCGGTCCACGCGGCATCATCTCATTAAAGGGTAACTTCGAGTGTTCCTCGACTACGGAAGAACATGAGACTGCCTTGACAGCCACACACTAATCCGGCTCTGCTGATCAAAGCCCCTAAATAGGTCATTCAAGACCCCGGACACGATTAGGCGAGTCCGGTATAAATAAACAAGGGGCTTACTAGCCGCGTACCCCTTTACAAGGGGCTCCACGCATGCACAAAAAGAGAAAATAAATCTCCATTCTATTCATTCTTTGAATCATAATCTGTTTATTTCAAAATACATCTTTCGCACGGACTCCTTTTCAACTAAGTTCTCCTCTTTTACAGATGAACACCGTGCGATACCCGTCCAGGATATGGCACAACGGAGACACATGCGCAGACGTGCAATAGGGACCCGTTGCAAGCATTCTTTTCAGATTAAGACCCTGCGTAAACCTTTTTTACTGTCTCTTGTTGATACACGTCCCCCGGGTTTTTTCTATAACCAAGGAGGAATCTGGCGTTTTGGCATCGGCCGCGTCAGAAATTTTTGCACGTACCTGGACACTAGGGGCTTCGGGCATTGTTCTGCCTGTTTTCATAAAGACCGAATACCTTAGGGAGTGTTCGGCGTCTCGAGTTAGGCCTTATATGCATCAGCTCCGAATCATGTCTTTGGTCAAATGTTGGGTTTGCCCGGCTCCTGTGTTTTGCTGCCTTACGTTTCGCTCTATCGGCTAACGCGACACCAGGAGAACTACTGCGATTGTGCCCCGGTTCGTCCAGGTGAGCACCTCAGTAGAGAAAGCCGAAAACTAACTGTCATGATATAGAGAGAGACTGGTCAACCACTCGATCGACCACCGGAATGTTTAGAATTCCTCCGCTTTAACGAAGGACCGTTTCCTGGTCAGGCACATACGCGCCCCGAAATTCGGAGAGCGCAGTGCACCTGGGGGCTATATAGTAGCCCCACCATCGAACTCCTATTGCTAAGTGAAAGTGATAAAGCACTATAGTCAGGTTGCCTAGTTTCCTACGCTATCACCTCCTTCACAGGACCAAGACGTTGGATTAAGTGTGAAAATGCGCTTTTTTTTGCAAACACCCCCGCACTATGTGCGTGGGGGCTGAAGCCGAAGACTGCCATCTTTCAGGTTATATACACATATACGTTAACGGCCGCACAGGAGGTATTCCAACACTTGAACGCCCAAGTATAAAAGGCCTTATATTATATTTGAAACATGGTTTCACAAATCATACATGTCATTTTAACATAACGTTTTTCGAGCACTGCGACTCTATTAAACGAGCGCCCTGCAGGACTTCCTCAAAATAGTGCTCGGCTGGTAATCGGCTTTTGTCCGAGTCCTGGGATGCAACATCGGTGGCCTCCATCTCCGCCCAGTATGTTTTGACACGGGCGAGAGCCATCCGTGAAACCCTCTATGCATGCCGACCGCTTCATCGCCTTGATATGCGGCACCGCATCAAGGAACTGCTGCACCAAGCCAAAATAACTCTTCAGCTCGGGCCTTTTCGGCCACAGATGAGCCACGACATCCTTCATGGCAAGACCGGACAACCTGTACAGCTCAGCCCACTCAGCCAACCGATCGGTTAACGGAAGTGGACGCTCCGGATTGTGGAATTGAGACCAAAAAAGCTCTTCCATTCCGTGATCCTTTTGGCCTCGGAAGTGCGCGACTGCGTCCACGGCACTTGCTGCCAAATTTAGATAAGCATTGAGGGAGTCCTGGATTAGGGGGTGTCCGGATAGCCGAACTATCATCATCGGCCAGACTCCAAGACTATGAAGATACAAGATTGAAGACTTCGTCCCGTGTCCGGATGGGACTTTCCTTGGCGTGGAAGGCAAGCTTGGCGATACGGATATGTAGATCCCCTACCATTGTAACCGACTCTGTGTAACCCTAGCCCTCTCCAGTGTCTATATAAACTGGATGGTTTTTGTCCATAGGACACAACAACAATCATACCATAGGCTAGCTTCTAGGGTTTAGCCTCCTTGATCTCGTGGTAGATCTACTCTTGTAATACCCACATCATCAATATTAATCAAGCAGGACGTAGGGTTTTACCTCCATTAAGAGGGCCCGAACCTGGGTAAAACATCATGTCCCTTGTCTCCTATTACCATCCGCCTAAACGCACAGTTCGGGACCCCCTGCCCGAGATCCGCCGGTTTTGACACCGACATTGTTGCTTTCATTGAGAGTTCCTCTGTGTCGTCACCAATAGGCTCGATGGCTCCTTCAATCATCAACGACGCAGTCCAGGGTGAGACTTTTCTCCCCGGACAGATCTTCGTATTCGGCGGCTTTGCACTGCGGGCCAACTCGCTTGGCCATCTGGAGCAGATCGAAAGCTACGCCCCTGGCCGTCAGGTCAGATCTGGAAGTCCGAACTTCACGGCTGACATCCGCGGAGACTTGATCTTCGATGGATTCGAGCCACAGCCGAGCGCGCCGCGCTGTCACGATGGGTATGATTTAGCTCTGCCGCCGGACAGTGCCCTGGAGGCCACACACGAGTCCGCTCCGACCCTCAATGCGGAGCCGGCTGCGCAGATCGAGGACGGGTGGCTAGACACCGCCTCGGGGGCTACAACCTCTACGGCGATGGAGCCGAATGCCGACCTTGTCCCTTGTGAAGCTCGTGACCCCGAGGTGCTGGACTCCTTGCCGGACTCCGAACCTCCCGCGCCCCCTCCAATCGAATCCGATTGGGCGCCGACCATGGAGTTCACCGCTGCGGACATCTTTCAACACTCACCTTTCGGTGACATCCTGAATTCGCTAAAGTATCTCTCGTTATCAGGAGAGCCCTGGCCGGACTGCGGTCAGGACGGTTGGGATGCGGACGACGAAGAAATTCAATTCCCACCCACCACCCACTTAATAGCCACTGTCGATGATTTAACCGACATGCTAGACTTCGACTCCGAAGACATCGACGGTCTGGACGACGATGCCGGAGACGACCAAGAACCAGCGCCTACTGGGCACTGGAAAGCCACCTCAACTCACGATGTATACATGGTGGATACACTAAAAGGAAGCGATAACGAGGAACAACGGGACGTGGCGAAGGATAATTCCCCCGAAAAACAACCAAAATGACGACGCAAGCGCCGCCCGAAGTCCCGCCTCGATAACAACAGCACCCATACTGACCCAACCGTAGAGCAGGGCGAACCAGTGGACGACGAACATGCCACCAAGCAACCAGCCGAACAGGATGAATTGGACGAGCAACCCATTCCCGGCGAAAACAATAGTCCAGACGATCTCACGCCGGACACATCACCGGAGCATAAGAACCTTCATAGAAGGCTCGTCGTCACTGCAAGAAGTTTGAAGAAGCAAAAGCGGAAGCTCAAAACGGCGGAAGACGTACTCAGAATGAGATGGAGCAAAGTACTCAAGACCACAGATAAATACGGCGATAGTCACCAAGAAAAGAGCTACCCGAAGCGCAAGCTGTTGCCCGAATTTGACAAGGAGGCCGTAGAGGCCCCACAGTCAAAAAAGAAAGAGGCCGCCTAGCCGGATAGACGACCAGATAACAGGCTAAGAGTGGCAAGCGCCGCACACAATCCGGCACACGATCCACATAAGGATGCTTGCAAAAAGGATGGCCCGGTCAGGTCCATCTATGGGCCAAAAAAGAAGGCTCCAGGAAGCAACACAACCCGCCAAGTGTTGGAATATAACGGCACACCCAAATACAGGGGCGCCGCACACCCACTATGTTTCACCGATGAGGTACTGGATCATGAATTTCCAGCGGGATTCAAGCCCGTAAACATAGAGGCATATGACGGAATAACAGATCCCAGAGTCTGGATTGAGGATTATATCCTACACATACATATGGCTAGAGGAGACGATCTCCACGCCATAAAATACCTACCCCTCAAGCTCAAAGGGCCAGCTCGACATTGGCTCAAAAGCCTCCCAGAAAATACCATCGGAAGTTGGGAAGAGCTTGAGGATGTGTTTCGAGCAAATTTTCAGGGAACTTATGCCTGCCCTCCGGATGCAGACGATTTAAGTCACATAACTCAACAGCCCGGGGAGTCAGCACGCAAATTCTGGAACAGGTTCCTCACCAAAAAGAACCAAATAGTCGACTGTCCGGACGCCGAAGCCTTAGCAGCCTTTAAACATAGCGTCCGAGACGAATGGCTCGCCAGACACCTCGGCCAGGAAAAACCAAGAACAATGGCCGCTCTAACAAGCCTCATGACCCGCTTTTGCACGGGGGAAGGTAGCTGGCTAGCAAGATGCAGCACCAGCGACCCGAGTACATCCGAGGTCAAGGATGGAAATGGGAAATCACGACGCAGAAAAGATCAGCGCCGGAATAAGGAAAACGGCCCAAATAGCACGGCGGTCAACGCCGGGTTCAAAAGCTCTCGGCCGAATAACAAAACACTGCCCCTTAAGGACAACATTGACAAGCTATCCAACGTAAACAAAATCTTGGATAGGATATGTCAAATCCACAGTACCCCCGGGAGGCCTGTAAACCATACCCACAGAGATTGTTGGGTCTTCAAGCAGTCCGGCCGACTTAACGCCGAACACAAGGGGCTCGACACACCAAGCGAAGACGATGACGAATCCCACAAGCAGCAGGCCGGAAAACAGAAGACTTTCCCACTAGAAGTCAAAACAGTGAACTCACTTCATGTGATAAACAGTGCGGCAACTACTAAAACACGCACTGCATGATCCACCCAAGCGGAGCCCCAAAATTGGATGTCAAACCCAATTACTTTCGACTATCAGGATTACTCCAGAAGCATTCGAAACGCAGGAGGGACTGCTTTGATATTGGATCCCATAATCGACGGACTACAATTCACACAAGTCCTAATGGATGGCGGCAGCGATATAAACCTGCTATACTAGGACACCATCCGCAGAATGGGGATAGACCCTACCAAAATTCGCCATAGCAACACTTCCTTCAAAGGAGTGACGCCAGGCCTTTATGCCAATTGTACAGGCTCTGTACTACTAAAGGTTGTGTTCGGTTCATCCGACAACTTCTGTCGCGAAAAGCTAATCTTCCATATCGCCCCATTCAAAAGTAGCCATCAAGCACTACTGGGACACGAAGCTTTCGCCCGCTTTAACGCGATACCGCATTACGCGTCTCTTACACTCAAAATGCCCGGTCCACGCGGCATAATCTCATTAAAGGGGTAACTCCGAGTGTTCCTCGACCACGGAAAATGTGAGACTGCCTTAACAGCCACACACTAATCCAACCTTGCTGATCAAAGCCCCAAAAAACAGGTCATTTAGACCTCGGAGATGGTTAGGCGAGTCCGGCATAAATAAACAAGGGGCTTCCCAGCCGCATACCTCTTTACAAGGGGCTGCACGTATAAACAATAAGAGCCAATAAAGCTCAATCTTGTTCATCTTCCAAATCATACTCTGTTTTAAATACATTTTTTGCATGATATTTTTTCCAAACTAAGTTCTTCTCTTTTACAGATGAACCACGTGCTACACCCGTCCAGGACACAGCACAACGGAGACACAGGCGCAGACGTGCAGCAGGGACCCGTTGCAAGGATTCTTTTCAGATTAAGACCCTGTGTAAACCTTTCTTACTATCTCTTGTTGATACTCATCCCCCGGTTTCCTACCATAACCGAGGAGGAGGCTGGCGTTTTGGCATCGGCCGCGTCAGAAGTTCTCACCTGTACCTGGACACTAGGGGCTTAGGGCATTGTTCTGCCCGTTATCATAAAGTCCGAATACCTTAGGGAGTGTTCGGCGTCTCGAGTTAGGCCTTATATGCATCAGCTCCGAATCATGTCTTTGGTCAAATGTTGGGTTTGCCCGGCTCCTGTGTTTTGCTCCCTTACGTTCCGCTCCATTGGCGAACGCGGCACTAGGAGAACTACTGCGATTGTGCCCCGGTTCGGCCGGGCGAGCACCACAGTACAGAAAGCCGAAAACTGATTGTCATGATATAGCGAGAGACTGGTCAACCACTCGATTGACTACTGGAATGTTTAGAATTCCTCCGCTTTGACGAAGGACCGCTTCCCGGTCAGGCACACACGCGCCCCGAGTTCCGAGAGCGCGGTGCCTCTAGGGGCTATATAGTAGCCCCACCATCGAGCTCCTATGGCTAAGTGAAAGTGATAAAGCATTATAGTCCGGTTGCCTAGTTTGCTATGCTATCACCTCCTTCAAAGGACCAAGACGTTGGATTAAGTGTGAAAATGCACTTTTTTTGCAAACACCCCCGCACCATGTGCGTGGGGGCTGAAGCCAAAGACTGCCATCTTTCAGGTTATAAATACATATATATTAACGGCCGCATGGGAGATACTTCAATACTTGAACGCACAAGTATAAAAATCCATTACATTATAAATATGATCTCACAAATCATACATGTCACATGACATTTTTCGAGCATTGCGACTCTATTAAACGAGTGCCCTGCAGGACTTCCTCAAAATAGTGCTCGGTGGGTAATCGACTCTCGTCCGACCCCCGGGGCGCAACATCGGTGGCATTCATATCCGCCCAGTATGTCTTAACATGGGCAAGAGCCATCCGTGCACCCTCTATGCATGTCGACCGCTTCATCGCCTTGATATGCGGCACCGCCCCAAGGAATTGCTGCAAGAAGCCAAAATAACTCTTCGGCTTGGGCCTTTTCGGCCACAGATGAGCCACCACATCCGTCATGGCAAGTCCGGACAATCTATTCATCTCAGCCCACTCAGCCAACCGATCGGTCAACGGAAGTGGACGCTCCGGACTATGGAATTGAGACCAAAAAAGCTCTTCCATTTCATGATCCTTCTGACTTCGGAAATGCACAACTGCGTCCGCCGCACTCGCCGCCAAATCCAGATAAGGATCCTCCGCACCCCACAACTGGCCCAACTGAGCATACTTCGGATCCGTGAACTTCCTACGCAAAGAAAGGGCTTTCCAGCCGCAATGTCTCCGGCCTGACGTAGTTCCTCCTTCATAGCCCGCATTGCAGAACGGGCATCCTTGGCTTCGGCGGTGGCCTTCTTCAGGCCCTCCTGCTCTGCTTGGCGTTCTCTTTCAAGAACCTCATAGCGGTCGGTAGCATCTTTTAATTTCACGGCCATTACGGCCATTTCCTCCCTGCTTCAGCAGTGAGCAGCCTTTTCGGCTTTTAGCTCCTCCGCTGCCTTCGAGGCAACTGCATCACTTTTTTTGGCTTGGTCCTTGGCTCGAGCAAGCTCCGCCCGAAGGTCTTCCACAGCAGCGGCACCATCTGCATCAAGCATACATGTTGTAAGGAGTGGGCATCAGCTCGCTTACCAGGTGACCGCGGAAAAACCACCTACCTTGCGACTCGTCAAGTCGTTTATTGACCAGCGCGATGTCCGCATCCGCAATGTCGAGTTGCCGCTCCAGCTCGGCAACTCTATCAGTCCGGCTGGCCACCGAACATTCCGCCACCTGCATAGGAAAGGCGACATTTTGTAACTGAGAATATGATCCTCGGCACGCTGTCGCTTTCGACAACCTACCGAGTCTCAGGGGCTACTATCTATACAGGGTGCACTCTATGTGCAAAACTGTCAAAAGGTATGTCATTTTTTGCGTACCTCAAACATCATCAGTAAACTTCCGACGGCCTCATGCAACCCGCTCTCGGTGGATGAGATCCTTTCAATCACCGTACTCATTAATGCGCGGCGATCTTCTGAGAGAGATGCCCTCTCGAGCAAACCCTGCAGCTCCACCGGCCGTACTCCAGTGGGTGCCGAACTCCCCGACCCTGCCGGACTCGGGGAGACCCTCCGTGATGACACCTCAAGGTCGTCCGCCCCGCCTGACGGAGCGGCAAATGGAGGCGTTTCGCTCTCCATCATCTCCGGACGAAGGTCCCCCGAGGATGAGCTCTGCTGAGAAGGGCTGAGATCCGAACTACAAGGTAAAAACTTCGGTTATCCTTAGAAATAAAATAGGGATGTCCCTTATTATAAAACTTCCCTTTTTCTACTTACGGCTCGCTGGAGGGCTGATTCCTTTGGGGAGACTGTGCGGCCGGGACTCCTCCCGGCACAGGACCTTCTGGTGCAGATTTCTTTCCCCGCTTCGAGGCTTTGGCCTCTGGGTTTTTGGAAGCGGTCCTCTTCTCCTCCTGAGGGAGGGATTCTTGATTCCCCCCTTACTGAGAGCCTCCTTAACAGAGGTGGTAGTTTCCCTGTTCCCCCCTTCGCCCTCCTCCGAAGGCGCTACCTCCAACATTTTGATTAACACGGGATCCGGCGTGGTCTCAGGGAGGGGGGCCGGACACCGTATCAGTTTTGCTTGCGCTATCCACTCTTGTTCAAGGGATAGCCGGTTAAAAGGCAAATCCATGATAAATAAATGGATGATATGTCCGGACACAGGGCTACTTACTTGAGTATCCGGGCGATTGCAGCTTAGGCCAGCGTCCTCGGTCAAGTCCAGACACATTTCTTGTGATCTGAAGAACAGTTTGTACATCTCCACGGGTTTTGTGCCCATGAAGTGTTGGAGAGCTCGTGGTCCCTCCGGATTGAATTCGTACAGGCGGAGGAGGCGATGCTTACAGGGCAGAAGACGCCGAATCCGCATAACCTGGGTCACTACAACCAGAGTGGTCTCCCTTTCTTGGAGGTCTCAAATCCAGCCATGCAATAGAGGTACGTCCTTGGACGGCCCCCAGTCAAACCCTTTGTTGACCCATGACATCAGTCGTTGTGGAGGGCCCGAGCGAAAGGCGGGCGGCGGCCTCTGCCTGCTGCCCCTGGGAGCGGTGATATAGAACCACTCCTGTTGCCACAAGCCAAGCTCCTCCTGAAAAGAGCCCTCGGGCCATGGAGCATCGGCCCTCTTGCTTATAACCGCCCCGCCACACTCTGCCTGACGCCCCTCAATCATCTTCGGCTCCACACTGAAGGTTTTGAGCCACAAACCGAAGTGAGGGGTAGTGCAGAGGAAGGCTTCGCAGATGACAATAAATGATGAGATGTGAGGATAGACTCCGGAGCCAAGTCGTGGAATTCCAGCCCATAGTAAAACAGGAGCCCCCTCACGAAGGGATCCATCGGGAAGCCTAAACCCCGACGGAGGTGAGACACGAACACGACACTCTCGCCAGGCTCAGGAGTAGGAATGACTTGCCCTTGGGCAGGCAACCTATGCGAAATCTTGTAGGTTAAGTACCTGGCGTCTCTCAGCTTTAGCACGTCCTCTTCCGTGATGGAGGAGGGCATCCACCGGCCCTGTAGATCAGAGCCGGACATTGTCGAAGGTCCAAAGTGCTCGAATCTGGAGCCCTGGGTGTTGGAACTCGGGGCAAGGGGCGGATTCGATTGAGGATTGAAGAAAAGGAACGGGCCTTGGTCTCATTATAAAGAGGGAGAATACCAAGAGCCGTCCATGTGACCGTTTGGAACTCGCCTTTGATGGAGGGGGCATGGCAACGGGCGTGGTTGGGTTACCCACGTCCGTATTGATGAGAATCCCGGGATAAGGGGAACACAATCTCTACTTTGACAAGACGTGCCAAGGAAACCGCTTCGCTAAACGGACTGAGGTGGTATGATGAAAACGATTCAAGTAAAGGCTTGGTTGTGGTGTGACGTCACGCCACGAAATACGTCAGCAGATTGAACTTGTGTAAATATTATTCTCTCTATGGTGGAATGTGGAATTTATTTTGCAGAGCCGGACACTATCCTGGTGTTCACATTCTTCTATAAATTATTCGGAGGAGGAACCCGCCTTGCAATGCCGAAGACAATATGCGCGCCGGACTCGTCGTCATTGAAGCCTGGTTCAGGGGCTACTGAGGGAGTCCTGGATTAGGGGGTGTCTGGATAGCCAAACTATCATCATCGGCCGGACTCCAAGACTATGAAGATACAAGATTGAAGTCTTCGTCCCTTGTCCGAATGGGACTTTCCTTGGCGTGGAAGGCAAGCTTGGAGATACGGATATGTAGATCCCCTACCATTGTAACCGACTCTGTGTAACCCTAGCCCTCTCCGGTGTTTATATAAACCGGATGGTTTTAGTCTGTAGGACACAACAACAATCATACCATAGGCTAGCTTCTAGGGTTTAGCCTCCTTGATCTCGTGGTAGATCTACTCTTGTAATACCCACATCATCAATATTAATCAAGCAGGACGTAGGGTTTTACCTCCATCAAGAGGGACCGAACCTGGGTAAAACATCGTGTCCCTTGTCTCCTGTTACCATCCGCCTAGACGCACAGTTCGGGACCCCCTACCCGAGATCCGCCGGTTTTGACACCGACAAGCATCCTCCGCACCCCACAACTGGCCCAACTGAGCATACTTCAGATCCGTGAATTTCCTGCGCAGCAGAAAAGGCTTTCCAGCCGCAATATCCCCGGCCTGACGTAGCTCCTCCTTTATAGCCCTCATCACGGAGCGGACATCCTTGGCTTCGGCGGTGGCCTTCTTCAGGTCCTCTTGCTCCGCTCGGTGTTCTCTTTCAAGAAACTCATAGCGGTCGGTAGCATCCTTCAGCTTCATGGCCTTTTCGGCCATTTCCTCCCTGCTTCGGCAGTGAGCAGCCTGTTCGGCTTTTAGCTTTTCGGCCGCCTTCAAGGCAGCCGCATTACTTTTTCTGGCTTGCTCCTTGGCTCGGGCAAGCTCCGCTCGAAGGTCCTCCATAGCAGCGGCGCCATCTGCATTAAGCATACATGTTGTAAGGCACGAGCGTCAAGCTCCCTTACAAGGCGTCCGCGGAGAAGCCACATACCTTGTGACTCGTCAAGTCGCTTATTGACCAGCGCGATGTCCGCATCTGCAACGTCAAGTTGCCGCTTTAGTTCGGCAAATCCATCAGTCCGGCTGGCCACCGAACGCTCCGCCACCTATATAGGAAAGGCGACATCTTAAAACTGAGATTATGATCCTCGGCACGCTGTCACCTTTGACAACGTACCGAGTCTCAGGGGCCACTATCTATACAGGGCACATTCTATGCGCAAAACTATCAAAAGGTATATCATTTTTCACGTACCTCAAACCCCGTCAGTAAACTTCTGAGGGCCTCATGCAACCCGCTCTCAGCGGATGAAATCCTTTCAATCACCGTACTCATCAACGTACGGTGATCTTCTGAGATAGACGCCCGCCCGAGCAGATCCTTCAGCTCCTCCGGCCGTACACCGGTTGGTGTCGCACTCTCCGGCCCCGCCGGACTCGGGGAGACCCTCCGCGACGATACCTCAGGATCATCCGCCCCGCCTGACGGTGCGGCAGATGGAGGCATTTCGCTCTCTATCATCTAAGGACGAAGATCCCCCGAAGATGAGCTCTGCTGAGAAAGGCTGAGATCCGAACTACAAGGTAAAAACTTCGGTTATCCTCAGAATAAAAACAGGGATGTCCCTTATTACAAAACTCCCCTTTCTACTTATGGCTCGCTGGAGGGCTGATTCCCTTGGGAAAATTGTGCGGCCAGGGCTTCTCCTGGCGCAGGACCCTCTGGTGAAGATTTCTTCCCCCGCTTGGAGGCCTTGGCCTCCGGATCTTCGGAAGCGGTCCTCTTCTCCCCCTGGAGGGAGGGATTCTCGATCCCCCCTTTCTTGAGAACCTCTTTAGCAGAGGCGGTAGTTTTCCTGTTGTCCCCTTCGCCCTCTTCCGAAGGCGCAACCTCCAGCATCTTGACTAACACGGGATCCGGCGTGATCTCAGGGAGGGGGCGGACACCGTATTAGTTTTGCTTTTGCTATCCACTCCTGTTCAAGGGATAGTTGGTTAAAGGGCAAGTCTATCATAAACGAACGGACGGCATGTCAGGACACAGGACTGCTTACTTGAGTATCCGGGCGATTGCAGCTCAGGCTTGCATCCTCGGTCAAGTCCGGACACATCTCTTGTGATCCGAAGAACAGTTTGTACATCTCCACGGGCATCGCGCCCATGAAGTGTTGAAGAGCTCGCGGTCCCTCCAGATTGAATTCCCACAGGCGGAGGGGGCGACATTTGCAGGGCAGAAGGCGCCGAATCAGCATGACCTGCGCCACTACAACCAGATTGATCTCCCTCTCTTCGAGGTCTCGAATGCGGCCCTGCAATAGTGGCACGTCCTTGGACGGTCCCTAGTCAAGCCCTTTGTTGACCCATGACGCCAGCCGTTGTGGAGGGCCCGAGCGAAAGGCAGGTGGCGCCACCCATCTGGTGCCTCTGGGAGCGGTGATGTAGAACCACTCCTGTTGCCACAAACCCAGCTCCTTTTGAAAATAGCCCTCAGGCCACGGAGCGTCAGCTCTCTTGCTTATAACTGCCCCTCCGCACTCTGCCTGCTGCTCCTCGATCATCTTCTGCTCCACATTGAAGGTCTTGAGCCACAACCCGAAGTGAGGAGTGGTGTGAAGAAAGGCTTTGCATACAACAATGAACGATGAGATGTGGAGGATGGACTCCGGATCCAAGTCATGGAATTCCAGCCCATAATAAAACATGAGCCCCCTCACGAAGGGGTCCATCGAGAAGCCTAAACCCCGACGGAAATGAGACACGAACACCACGCTCTCGCCAGGCTCGGGAGTGGGAATAACTTGCCCTGGGGCGGGCAGCCTATGCGAAATCTCGCCGGTTAGATACCTGGCGTCCCTCAGCTTTAGCACATCTCCTTCCGTGACGGAAGAAGGCATCCACCAGCCCTGAAGGTCGGAGCCGGACATTGTCGAAGGTCCGAAGCGCCCGAATCTGGAGCCTCGGGTGTTGGAACTCGGGGCAAGGGGCGGATTTGATTGAGGATTGAAGAAAAGGAACAGGTCTTGGTCTCGTTATAAAGGGGTTGAATACCAAGAGCCATCCCCGTAACCGTTTGGGACTCGCCTTCGATGGAGGGGGCGGGCCAACGGGTGCGTTTGGGTTACCCATGTCCGTATTGATGAGAATCCCGGAATAAGGGGACATGATCTCTACTTCGACAAGACGTGCCAAGGAAACCGCTTCGCTAAACGCGCTGAGGTGGTATAGTAAAGACAATTCGAGTAAAGGCTTGGCCGTGGTGTGACATCACGCCACGAAATACGTCAGCAGATTGAACTTGTGTAAATATTATTCTCTCTACGGTGGTATGTGGAATTTATTTTGCAGAGCCGGACACTATCCTGGTGTTCACAATCTTCTATGAATTATTCGGAGGAGGAACCCGCCTTGCAATGCCGAAGACAATATGCGCGCCGGACTTGTCGTCATTGAAGCCTGGTTCAGGGGCTACTGAGGGAGTCCTGGACTAGGGGTGTCCGGATAGCCGAACTATCATCATTGGCCGGACTCCAAGACTATGAAGATACAAGATTGAAGACTTCGTCCCGTGTCCGGATGGGACTTTCCTTGGCGTGGAAGGCAAGCTTGGCGATATGGATATGTAGATCTCCTACCATTGTAACCGACTCTGTGTAACCCTAGCCCCCTCCGGTGTCTATATAAACCGGAGGGTTTTAGTCCATAGGACGAACAACAATCATACCATAGGCTAGCTTCTAGGGTTTAGCCTCCTTGATCTCGTGGTAGATCTACTCTTGTACTACCCATATCATCAATATTAATCAAGTAGGACGTAGGGTTTTACCTCCATCGAGAGGGCCCGAACCTGGGTAAAACATCGTGTCCCTTGTCTCCTGTTACCATCCGCCTAGACGCACAGTTCAGGACCCCCTACCCGAGATCCGCCGGTTTTGACACCGACACAGACCTTGGCTCGTGTTGATCCTAAAAAAAGAATAAAAAACCGGGCTCGTGTCCTTCGGTGGCGTGCATGGTACGCACATTAGGCAACCCCAACCAGTCGAGCCTCAGCGTTTCAAGTCGAAATATCTGGCGGACAGAATTCTAGCCCTAGGAAATTCCCGTCATGTCCCCGGTCCATAATGACTACCGATGAACAACGGAGGGATGCTTTAGTAACTAGACAACGTTACCTACCATGCCGAGCATATTTCAATTCCCTCGGTTGCCGCTTGTCAAGGTCACCCGTCAACTGCATTACCTAGTACTACTACTACTACACCAGGATGAGCACATAATTGAGCCCGTTTGTTCGTGCCTAGTACTTGAGTTAATATATCAGGCAATGCACTGGTACACAGGGATTATCCTTTTACTCTGCATATATAACTTGTCTAAAGTCTAACTAAGCAAAATGTTTGACCAAATCCTTTCTTAAGAAATACAACAGGACAAATGTACGGCTTGAAAATTTATTGCATGATGCAGGTTATGATATTGTTTCGAATCCTGGATCTTAAATTTCAGAAAATCCAAAAGTGAGCATAAATTCTTGAAACTGAGCATGGTCACGTGATATGGCACAAATATTACTTCGTAAGTTTTTCTTCAATTTGAGACAAGCTTCTTATGACAAGTTGCACAAATGAAGAGCCAAGGTATTTTGGAACAAAGACCTATCACGTTAAGGCGAACGCTTTCACTATTGAAACCGTGGGCGTTTATGTGCCGCCACGAGTCCCCACTTCTCATCGGCAGGTGTCGTCCGAGCAAGCGTGTGAGTCGATGGGAGGCGTGCGAGCAGACCGCTGCGCCAGCTATCAGGGAGGCGTGCGAGCAGACCGCTGTGCAGGCTCACCGAGAGGCGAGCCCTTTGACCAGGCTCCGCCGCCCACCGTCGTCCCAACTGCTCCCACTTTTAATGTCGTCGGCGCCAAAGTTTAAAATCAACCCCGCACTGCCCGATATCGCTACAATCTTCTCTCTTCCTCTACGATTCTCCCGTCTTCTACCTCCAACTAGCCTGACCTAAAGGTACGCCATGCCGCATCACGATGGTCTGCCCTTAGTGTTCCAGTTTCTTGAGGAAGACACCCAGCCGGAGTCTCAAGAACATGAGGCGCTCTGGGACAAGCTTGAACTGGCCTTGCGGGAAGACGCCGCGCCTATCCCCGCTCCCGTTTTGGCTCCCGTCGCGCCGACTGCGCCAGCGCCCATCCCCGTGGTATTGATGGGCTGGGAGCCGCACATTGTCGCCGAGCTTGATCCCACGGGGTTCCACGAGGTCCCCGCCGACTTTCACGCGCCCGTGCACCTGCCAGCGCATGCGCCTGCGTGTGCACCGACACGCACGCCCGTGCCAGTGCCCTGCACCTGCCTGCGCATGTGCCTGCGCGTGCACTGACGTGCGCGCCCGTGCCGGTGCCCGTGCACACGAATGTCTCCGCCGCGCCGTTGATAGTGCCTGTCCCCGCGTAGGTGCCAGTGCCCCCCTCAGTGGCATGGATGGCCGTCGTCGACCGCTTCCTTGCACCAACGCCAGTCGCCTCCTACCGACAGTTGACTCGCTCTGAAGTCCAGAACATTTTGGCCTTCCTTGAAGCTAGGCCAACGTCCAGGAGTACGCCAACAACGGCGCAAGACGCCGCCGTCGCCGTCGGTTGATACGTCTCCAACGTATCTATAATTTTTGATTGCTCCACGCTATATTATCTACTGTTTTAGGCAATATTGGGCTTTATTATCCACTTTTATATTATTTTTGGGACTAACCTATTAACCGGAGGCCCAGCCCAGATTTGTTGTTTTATGCCTATTTCAGTGTTTCAAGGAAAAGGAATATCAGACGAAGTCAAAACGGAACGAAATCAACTAGAGAAGTTATTTTTGGAAGGAAACCCACCTGATGGACTTGGACTCCACGTCAAAAGATATGGGAGGTGCTCACGAGGGTGGGGGGCACGCCCACCCCCCTAGGGCGCGCCCCCCTGCCTCGTGGGGCCCCCGTAGCTCCACCCACCGACGTACTCCCTGCACCCATATATACCTACGTACCCTAAAACTTCCAGAACAGAAGATAGATCGGGAGTTCCACCACCGCAAGCCTCTGTAGCCACCAAAAACCTCTCGGGAGCCCGTTTCGGCACCCTGTCGGAGGGGGAACCCATCACTGGTGGCCATCTTCATCATCCTGGCGCTATCCATGATGAGGAGGGAGTAGTTCACCCTCGGGGCTGAGGGTATGTACCAGTAGCTATGTGTTTGATCTCTCTCTCTCGTGTTCTCTCTCGTGTTCCCTCTATGGCACGATCTTGATGTATCCCGAGCTTTGCTATTGTAGTTGGATCTTATGATGTTTCTCCCCCTCTACTCTCTTGTGATGAATTGAGTTTCCCCTTTGAAGTTATCTTATCGGATTGAGTCTTTTATGAGAACACTTGATGTATGTCTTGCGTGGGATAACCGTGGTGACAATGGGTTATTCTATGGATCCACTTGATGTATGTTTTGGTGATCAACTTGCGGGTTTCGTGACATTGGGAACCTATGCATAGGGGTTGGCACACGTTCTTGACTCTCCGATAGAAACTTTGGGGCACTCTTTGAAGTACTTTTGTGTTGGTTGGATGAATCTGAGATTATGTGATGCATATCGTATAATCATGCCCACGGATACTTGAGGTGACAATGGAGTATCTAGGTGACATTAGGGTTTTGGTTGATTTGTGTCTTAAGGTGTTATTCTAGTACGAACTCTTTTATAGATCGATCCGAAAGAATAACTTTGAGGTGGTTTCGTACCCTACCATAATCTCTATGTTTGTTCTCCGCTATTAGTGGCTTTGGAGTGACTCTTTGTTGCATTTTGAGGGCTTGTTATATGATCTATCTATGTTATTATTCTTGAGAGAACTTGCACTAGTGAAAGTATGAACCCTAGGCCTTGTTTCCTATCATTGCAATACCGTTTACGCTCACTTTTACCACTTGTTACCTTGCTGTTTTTATAATTTCAGATTACAAATACCTTTATCTACCATCCATATTGCACTTGTATCTTCATCTGTTCGCCGAACTAGTGCACCTATACAATTTACCATTGTATTGGGTGTGTTGGGGACACAAGAGACTCTTTGTTATTTGGTTGCAGGGTTGTTTGAGAGAGACCATCTTCATCCTACGCCTCCCATAGATTGATAAACCTTAGGTCATCCACTTGAGGGAAATTTGCTACTGTCCTACAAACCTGTGCACTTGCAGTCCCAACAACGTCTATAAGGAGAAGGTTGCGTAGTAGACATCAAGATCTTTTCTGGCCCGTTGCCGGGGAGGTGAGTGCTTGACGGTATATCTTTAGATCTTGCAATCGAATCTTTTTGTTTCTTGTTTTAGCACTAGTCTAGTTTATAAAAGAAAACTACAAAAAAAAGATGGAATTGAGTTTCTCTCATATGCTTCATCTTTTTAATATCTTTCGTGAGTATGATGGAAAGGAAAATTGTGCTCAAGTAGTAGAAGAAGAATTACATAGAATTCTTGGGATGAAATATGTGAATGATGAGCATGATTGCAATGTTGTTAGTATGAATTCCTTGAATATCCATGATGCTAATGATATGCAAAGCCACAAGCTTGGGGAAGCTATGTTTGATGAAGATGATATTTTTTGTCCCCCAAGCTTTGATGAGCAAATTTACTATGATGAAAGCATGCCTGCTATCTATGATGATTATTGTGATGACACGTATGCTTTAAAGAATAATCATAAGCATGAAACTTGCATCTTGATCTTAATTTTCAATCATATGATAGTTATTTTGTTGAGTTTGCTCCCACTACTATTGATGAGAAGAATTTTGCTTATGTGGAGAGTAGAAAATTTTCTATGCAAATAGATCATGAAAAGAATGCTTTAGGTGTTGGTTATATTGTTGAGTTCATTCATGATGCTACTGAAAATTATTATGAGGGAGGAACATATGCTTGTAGGAATTGCAATAATGTCAAGTTTACTCCCTATGTGCTTAAATTCTTGAAGTTATGCTTGTTTTACCTTCCTATGCAAGTTGATTCTTGTTCCCATAAGTTGTTTTCTCACAAAATCCCTATGCATAGGAAGTGGGTTAGACTTAAATGTGCTAGTAATATGCTTCATGATGCTCCCATTATGTTTCAATTCTTATCTTTTTTTGTGAGCATCATTGTCATCATCATGCCTAGCTAGAAAGGCATTAAAGAAAAGCTCTTGTTGGAGACAACCCAATATTTATCCTTACTGTTTTTGTGTGTCCACATGATTATGCTACTGTAGTAATCATGTTTTATAGCTTTTGTTTCAATAAAGTGCCAGGTAGAACCTTTGGGAATACTTGGGTGAAGTTTATATGATCTTGCTGTGAAAAACAGAAACTTTAGCGCTCACGAGATTAGCTGCCATTTTTTACTGGAGAGTGATTTTAGGTTGATTATTTTTGTAGATGATTAATAGACAAATTACTCAGGTACAACAATTTATTTCATAATTTTTGGGGTTCCATAAGTATACGTTTGATACAGATTACTACAGACTGTTCTGTTTTTGACAGATTCTGTTTTCTATGTGTTGTTTGCTTATTTTGATGAATCTATGAGTAGTATCGGAGGGTATGAACCATAGATAAGTTGGATTACAGTAGATATTACACCAACATTAATTTACAATGAGTTCATTACAGTACCTAAGTGGTGGTTTTATTTTCTTATACTAACGGAGCTTACGAGTTTTGTTTTGAGTTTTGTGTGGTTGAAGTTTTCAAGTTTTGGCTAAAGATTCGATGGACTATGGAATAAGGAGTGGAAAGAGCCTAATCTTGGGGATTCCCAAGGAACCCCAAGGTAATATTCAAGGACAACCAAGCAACTAAGCTTGGGGATGCCCCGGATGGCATCCCCTCTTTCGTCTTCGTTCATCGGTAACTTTACTTGGAGCTATATTTTATTCACCACATGATATGTGTTTTGCTTGGAGCATCAATTTCTTTTGTTAGTTTTTGCTTGCTTTTAGTTAGAGTAATGTTTTGCATCTTTAGTTTCAATAAAAAAAGTCAAGGATAGCCTTTGCCATGCTTATTTTGCTAGTATACATGTTGCTGTTTGAAAACAGAAAGTTTACCGCTGTTGCAAAACTTCCCTAGAAAATTCAGAGAATGTTATAATGTTGAATCTTTTTGCATATTAAGATCGGATAAATTTATTACAGTGGGAATTTTATTTCATAATTTTTGGAGTTAGGGAAGTATTCATACTCTTGCATTCTTCACAGACTATACTGTTTTGGCAGATTGCTGTTATGTTTGCATTGTTTGCATATGCTTGCTTGTTTAATGATTCTATTTGAGGATAGGAGTATTAAATATGCAGAGGCATTTAGTATGCATTGTTGAATAATAATTCTAGTGATTTGTTACAGTAGAAAATGATAAGGTTTTGCATTGGTTTATACTAACCTATCTCACGAGTTCTGGTTGAGTTTGTTGTGAATGAAGCTTTTGATAAAAAGAAGAGAAATCATGATATGAGAGGAATTAAGGAGACACAAAAGTTCAATCTTGGGGATTCCCAAGGCACCCCAAGATAATATTTCAAGAAGTCTCAAGCATCTAAGCTTGGGGATGCCCCGGTAGGCATCCCACCTTTCTTCTTCAACAATTATCGGTTAGTATCGGTTGAGCCTAAGTTTTTGCTTCTTCACATGAGTTGTGCTATCCTTGCAATGTAGTTTACTTTAGCTTTGCTTGTTGTTTGAATAAAGTATCAAGATCTGAAATTATTAAATGGGAGAGTCTTCACATAGTTGCACAATTGTTCGACTACTCATTGATCTTCACTTATATCTTTCGGAGTAGTTTTTGTTATTGCTCTAGTACTTCACTTATATATTTTAGAGCATGGTGGTAGTTTTACTTTGAAGAAATATATGAACTCTCATGCTTCACTAATATTATTTTGAGAGTCTTTAATATCATGGTAATTTGCTTAATATTAATATACTTGGTATTCAAGATATGTGAAACTTTCTTTTGAGTGCGTTGAATACTAAGATAAGTTTGATGCTTGATAATTGTTTTGAGATATGGAGGTAGTGATATTAAAGTGATGCTAGTTGGGTGATTATGAATTTAAAGAATGCTTGTGTTTAAGTTTGTGATTCCCGTAGCATGCACATATGGTGAACCGCTTTGTGATGAAGTTGGAGCACAATTTTATTTATTGATTGTCTTCCTTATGAGTGGCGGTCAGGGATGAGCGATGGTCTTTTCCTACCAATATATCCCCCTAGGAGCATGCGCATACTGCTTTGGTTTTTGATGACTTCTAAATTTTTGCAACAAGTGCATGAGTTGTTTTGATTAATGTTGAGTCCATGGATTATACGCACCCTTTCACCCTTCCATTATTGCTAGCCTCTCTTGTGTCGCGCAGCTTTCGCCGGTACCATACACCCACCATATACCTTCCTCAAAACAGCCACCATACCTACCTATTATGGCATTACCATAGCCACTCCGAGATATATTGCCATGCAAATTTCCACCGTTATGTTCATATGACACACATTACTTTTGTCATATTGCTTTTTGCATGAACATGTAGTTGACATTGTATTTGTGGCAAGGCCACCTTCATAATTTTCATACATGTTGCTCTTGATTCATTGCATATCCCGGTACACCGTCGGAGGCATTCATATAGAGTCATATTTTGTTCTAAGTATCGAGTTGTAATTGTTGAGTTGTAAGAAAAATAAAAGTCTGATGATCATCATTATTAGAGCATTGTCCCAGTGAGGAAAGGATGATGGAGACTAATTCCCCCCATAAGTCGGGATGAGACTCCGGACGAAAAAAAATAAAAAATAAAAGAAAAAAAAGAGGCCAAAAAAAGAGAAAAGGCCCAAATAAAAAAATTAAAAATTAAATAAAAAATGAGAGAAAAAGAGAGAAGGGGCAATGCTACTATCCTTTTACCACACTTGTGCTTTAAAATAGCACCGTGATCTTCATGATAGAGAGTCTCATATGTTGTCACTTTCATATACTAGTGGGAATTTTTCATTATAGAACTTGGCTTGTATATTCCAATGATGGGCTTCCTAAAAAGTGCCCTAGGTATTCGTGAGCAAGCAAGTTGGATGCACACCCACTTAGTTTCTTTTGTTGAGCTTTCATATATTTATAGCTCTAGTGCATCCGTTGCATGGCAATCCCTACTCACTCACATTGATATCTATTAATGGGCATCTCCATAGCCCGTTGATACGCCTAGTTGATGTGAGACTATCTTCTTTTTTTTCTCCACAACCACCATTCTATTCCACATATAGTGCTATGTCCATGGCTCACGCTCATGTATTGCGTGAAAGTTGAAAGAGTTTGAGATTATTAAAGTATGAAACAATTGCTTGGCTTGGCATCGGGGTTGTGCATGATTAAATACTTTGTGTGATGAAGATAGAGCAACAACCAGACTATATGATTTTGTAGGGATAACTTTCTTTAGCCATGCTATTTTGAGAAGACATGATTGCTTAGTTAGTATGCTTGAAGTATTATTATTTTTATGTCAATATGAACTTTTCTCTTGAATCTTTCGGATCTGAATATTCATACCACAATTAAGAAGAATTACATTGAAATTATGCCAAGTAGCACTCTGCATCAAAAATTCTTTTTTATCATTTACCTACTCGAGGACGAGCAGGAATTAAGCTTGGGGATGCTTGATACGTCTCCAACGTATCTATAATTTTTTATTGCTCCATGCTATATTATCTACTGTTTTAGGCAATATTGGGCTTTATTATCCACTTTTATATTATTTTTGGGACTAACCTATTAACCGGAGGCCCAGCCCAGATTTGTTGTTTTATGCCTATTTCAGTGTTTCAAGGAAAAGGAATATCAGACGAAGTCAAAACGGAACGAAATCAACTAGAGAAGTTATTTTTGGACGGAAACCCACCTGATGGACTTGGACTCCACGTCAAAAGATACGGGAGGTGCTCACGAGGGTGGGGGGCACGCCCACCCCCCTAGGGCGCGCCCCCCTGCCTCGTGGGGCCCCCGTAGCTCCACCCACCGACGTACTCCCTGCACCCATATATACCTACGTACCCTAAAACTTCCAGAACAGAAGATAGATCGGGAGTTCCACCACCGCAAGCCTCTGTAGCCACCAAAAACCTCTCGGGAGCCCGTTTCGGCACCCTGTCGGAGGGGGAACCCATCACTGGTGGCCATCTTCATCATCCTGGCGCTATCCATGATGAGGAGGGAGTAGTTCACCCTCGGGGCTGAGGGTATGTACCAGTAGCTATGTGTTTGATCTCTCTCTCTCTCCTGTTCTCTCTCGTGTTCCCTCTATGGCACGATCTTGATGTATCCCGAGCTTTGCTATTGTAGTTGGATCTTATGATGTTTCTCCCCCTCTACTCTCTTGTGATGAATTGAGTTTCCCCTTTGAAGTTATCTTATCGGATTGAGTCTTTTATGAGAACACTTGATGTATGTCTTGCGTGGGATAACCGTGGTGACAATGGGTTATTCTATGGATCCACTTGATGTATGTTTTGGTGATCAACTTGCGGGTTTCGTGACATTGGGAACCTATGCATAGGGGTTGGCACACGTTCTTGACTCTCCGATAGAAACTTTGGGGGACTCTTTGAAGTACTTTTGTGTTGGTTGGATGAATCTGAGATTATGTGATGCATATCGTATAATCATGCCCATGGATACTTGAGGTGACAATGGAGTATCTAGGTGACATTAGGGTTTTGGTTGATTTGTGTCTTAAGGTGTTATTCTAGTACGAACTCTTTTATAGATCGATCCGAAAGAATAACTTTGAGGTGGTTTCGTACCCTACCATAATCTCTATGTTTGTTCTCCGCTATTAGTGGCTTTGGAGTGACTCTTTGTTGCATTTTGAGGGCTTGTTATATGATCTATCTATGTTATTATTCTTGAGAGAACTTGCACTAGTGAAAGTATGAACCCTAGGCCTTGTTTCCTATCATTGCAATACCATTTACGCTCACTTTTACCACTTGTTACCTTGCTGTTTTTATAATTTCATATTACAAATACCTTTATCTACCATCCATATTGCACTTGTATCTTCATCTGTTCGCCGAACTAGTGCACCTATACAATTTACCATTGTATTGGGTGTGTTGGGGACACAAGAGACTCTTTGTTATTTGGTTGCAGGGTTGTTTGAGAGAGACCATCTTCATCCTACGCCTCCCACAGATTGATAAACCTTAGGTCATCCACTTGAGGGAAATTTGCTACTGTCCTACAAACCTGTGCACTTGCAGTCCCAACAACGTCTATAAGGAGAAGGTTGCGTAGTAGACATCAAGATCTTTTCTGGCCCGTTGCCGGGGAGGTGAGTGCTTGAAGGTATATCTTTAGATCTTGCAATCGAATCTTTTTGTTTCTTGTTTTAGCACTAGTCTAGTTTATAAAAGAAAACTACAAAAAAAAGATGGAATTGAGTTTCTCTCATATGCTTCATCTTTTTAATATCTTTCGTGAGTATGATGGAAAGGAAAATTGTGCTCAAGTAGTAGAAGAAGAATTACATAGAATTCTTGGGATGAAATATGTGAATGATGAGCATGATTGCAATGTTGTTAGTATGAATTCCTTGAATATCCATGATGCTAATGATCTGCAAAGCCACAAGCTTGGGGAAGCTATGTTTGATGAAGATGATATTTTTTGTCCCCCAAGCTTTGATGAGCAAATTTACTATGATGAAAGCATGCCTGCTATCTATGATGATTATTGTGATGACACGTATGCTTTAAAGAATAATCATAACCATGAAACTTGCATCTTGATCTTAATTTTCAATCATATGATAGTTATTTTGTTGAGTTTGCTCCCACTACTATTGATGAGAAGAATTTTACTTATGTGGAGAGTAGAAAATTTTCTATGCAAATAGATCATGAAAAGAATGCTTTAGGTGTTGGTTATATTGTTGAGTTCATTCATGATGCTACTGAAAATTATTATGAGGGAGGAACATATGCTTGTAGGAATTGCAATAATGTCAAGTTTACTCCCTATGTGCTTAAATTCTTGAAGTTATGCTTGTTTTACCTTCCTATGCAAGTTGATTCTTGTTCCCATAAGTTGTTTGCTCACAAAATCCCTATGCATAGGAAGTGGGTTAGACTTAAATGTGCTAGTAATATGCTTCATGATGCTCCCGTTATGTTTCAATTCTTATCTTTTTTTTGTGAGCATCATTGTCATCATCATGCCTAGCTAGAAAGGCATTAAAGAAAAGCTCTTGTTGGAGACAACCCAATATTTATCCTTACTGTTTTTGTGTGTCCACATGATTATGCTACTGTAGTAATCATGTTTTATAGCTTTTGTTTCAATAAAGTGCCAGGTAGAACCTTTGGGAAGACTTGGGTGAAGTTTATATGATCTTGCTGTGAAAAACAGAAACTTTAGCGCTCACGAGATTAGCTGCCATTTTTTACTGGAGAGTGATTTTAGGTTGATTATTTTTGTAGATGATTAATAGACAAATTACTCAGGTACAACAATTTATTTCATAATTTTTGGGGTTCCATAAGTATACGTTTGATACAGATTACTACAGACTGTTCTGTTTTTGACAGATTCTGTTTTCTATGTGTTGTTTGCTTATTTTGATGAATCTATGAGTAGTATCAGAGGGTATGAACCATAGATAAGTTGGAGTACAGTAGATATTACACCAATATTAATTTACAATGAGTTCATTACAGTACCTAAGTGGTGGTTTTATTTTCTTATACTAACGGAGCTTACGAGTTTTGTTTTGAGTTTTGTGTGGTTGAAGTTTTCAAGTTTTGGCTAAAGATTCGATGGACTATGGAATAAGGAGTGGAAAGAGCCTAAGCTTGGGGATTCCCAAGGAACCCCAAGGTAATATTCAAGGACAACCAAGCAACTAAGCTTGGGGATGCCCCGGATGGCATCCCCTCTTTCGTCTTCGTTCATCGGTAACTTTACTTGGAGCTATATTTTATTCACCACATGATATGTGTTTTGCTTGGAGCATCAATTTCTTTTGTTAGTTTTTGCTTGCTTTTAGTTAGAGTAATGTTTTGCATCTTTAGTTTCAATAAAAAAAAGTCAAGGATAGCCTTTGCCATGCTTATTTTGCTAGTATACATGTTGCTGTTTGAAAACAGAAAGTTTACCGCTGTTGCAAAACTTCCCTAGAAAATTCAGAGAATGTTATAATGTTGAATCTTTTTGCATATTAAGATAGGATAAATTTATTACAGTGGGAATTTTATTTCATAATTTTTGGAGTTAGGGAAGTATTCATACTCTTGCATTCTTCACAGACTATACTGTTTTGGCAGATTGCTGTTATGTTTGCATTGTTTGCATATGCTTGCTTGTTTAATGATTCTATTTGAGGATAGGAGTATTAAATATGCAGAGGCATTTAGTATGCATTGTTGAATAATAATTCTAGTGATTTGTTACAGTAGAAAATGATAAGGTTTTGCATTGGTTTATACTAACCTATCTCACGAGTTCTGGTTGAGTTTGTTGTGAATGAAGCTTTTGATAAAAAGAAGAGAAATCATGATATGAGAGGAATTAAGGAGACACAAAAGTTCAATCTTGGGGATTCCCAAGGCACCCCAAGATAATATTTCAAGAAGTCTCAAGCATCTAAGCTTGGGGATGCCCCGGTAGGCATCCCACCTTTCTTCTTCAACAATTATCGGTTAGTATCGGTTGAGCCTAAGTTTTTGCTTCTTCACATGAGTTGTGCTATCCTTGCAATGTAGTTTACTTTAGCTTTGCTTGTTGTTTGAATAAAGTATCAAGATCTGAAATTATTAAATGGGAGAGTCTTCACATAGTTGCACAATTGTTCGACTACTCATTGATCTTCACTTATATCTTTCGGAGTAGTTTTTGTTATTGCTCTAGTACTTCACTTATATATTTTAGAGCATGGTGGTAGTTTTACTTTGAAGAAATATATGAACTCTCATGCTTCACTAATATTATTTTGAGAGTCTTTAATATCATGGTAATTTGCTTAATATTAATATACTTGGTATTCAAGATATGTGAAACTTTCTTTTGAGTGCGTTGAATACTAAGATAAGTTTGATGCTTGATAATTGTTTTGAGATATGGAGGTAGTGATATTAAAGTGATGCTAGTTGGGTGATTATGAATTTAAAGAATGCTTGTGTTTAAGTTTGTGATTCCCGTAGCATGCACATATGGTGAACCGCTTTGTGATGAAGTTGGAGCACAATTTTATTTATTGATTGTCTTCCTTATGAGTGGCGGTCAGGGATGAGCGATGGTCTTTTCCTACCAATATATCCCCCTAGGAGCATGCGCGTACTGCTTTGGTTTTTGATGACTTCTAAATTTTTGCAACAAGTGCATGAGTTGTTTTGATTAATGTTGAGTCCATGGATTATACGCACCCTTTCACCCTTCCATTATTGCTAGCCTCTCTTGTGTCGCGCAACTTTCGCCGGTACCATACACCCACCATATACCTTCCTCAAAACAGCCACCATACCTACCTATTATGGCATTACCATAGCCACTCCGAGATATATTGCCGTGCAAATTTCCACCGTTATGTTCATATGACACACATTACTTTTGTCATATTGCTTTTTGCATGAACATGTAGTTGACATTGTATTTGTGGCAAGGCCACCTTCATAATTTTCATACATGTTGCTCTTGATTCATTGCATATCCCGGTACACCGCCAGAGGCATTCATATAGAGTCATATTTTGTTCTAAGTATCGAGTTGTAATTGTTGAGTTGTAAGAAAAATAAAAGTCTGATGATCATCATTATTAGAGCATTGTCCCAGTGAGGAAAGGATGATGGAGACTAATTCCCCCCATAAGTCGGGATGAGACTCCGGACGAAAAAAAATAAAAAAGAAAAGAAAAAAAAGAGGCCAAAAAAAGAGAAAAGGCCCAAATAAAAAAATTAAAAATTAAATAAAAATTGAGAGAAAAAGAGAGAAGGGCCAATGCTACTATCCTTTTACCACACTTGTGCTTTAAAATAGCACCGTGATCTTCATGATAGAGAGTCTCATATGTTGTCACTTTCATATACTAGTGGGAATTTTTCATTATAGAACTTGGCTTGTATATTCCAATGATGGGCTTCCTAAAAAGTGCCCTAGGTATTCGTGAGCAAGCAAGTTGGATGCACACCCACTTAGTTTCTTTTGTTGAGCTTTCATATATTTATAGCTCTAGTGCATCTGTTGCATGGCAATCCCTACTCACTCACATTGATATCTATTAATGGGCATCTCCATAGCCCGTTGATACGCCTAGTTGATGTGAGACTATCTTCTTTTTTTTCTCCACAACCACCATTCTATTCCACATATAGTGCTATGTCCATGGCTCACGCTCATGTATTGCGTGAAAGTTGAAAGAGTTTGAGATTATTAAAGTATGAAACAATTGCTTGGCTTGGCATCGGGGTTGTGCATGATTAAATACTTTGTGTGATGAAGATAGAGCAACAACCAGACTATATGATTTTGTAGGGATAACTTTCTTTAGCCATGCTATTTTGAGAAGACATGATTGCTTAGTTAGTATGCTTGAAGTATTATTATTTTTATGTCAATATGAACTTTTGTCTTGAATCTTTCGGATCTGAATATTCATACCACAATTAAGAAGAATTACATTGAAATTATGCCAAGTAGCACTCTGCATCAAAAATTCTTTTTTATCATTTACCTACTCGAGGACGAGCAGGAATTAAGCTTGGGGATGCTTGATACGTCTCCAACGTATCTATAATTTTTTATTGCTCCATGCTATATTATCTACTGTTTTAGGCAATATTGGGCTTTATTATCCACTTTTATATTATTTTTAGGACTAACCTATTAACCGGAGGCCCAGCCCAGATTTGTTGTTTTATGCCTATTTCAGTGTTTCAAGGAAAAGGAATATCAGACGAAGTCAAAACGGAACGAAATCAACTAGAGAAGTTATTTTTGGAAGGAAACCCACCTGATGGACTTGGACTCCACGTCAAAAGATACGGGAGGTGCTCAGGAGGGTGGGGGGCACGCCCACCCCCTAGGGCGCGCCCCCCTGCCTCGTGGGGCCCCCGTAGCTCCACCCACCGACGTACTCTCTGCACCCATATATACCTACGTACCCTAAAACTTCCAGAACAGAAGATAGATCGGGAGTTCCACCACCGCAAGCCTCTGTAGCCACCAAAAACCTCTCGGGAGCCCGTTTCGGCACCCTGTCGGAGGGGGAACCCATCACTGGTGGCCATCTTCATCATCCTGGCGCTATCCATGATGAGGAGGGAGTAGTTCACCCTCGGGGCTGAGGGTATGTACCAGTAGCTATGTGTTTGATCTCTCTCTCTCGTGTTCTCTCTCGTGTTCCCTCTATGGCACGATCTTGATGTATCCCGAGCTTTGCTATTGTAGTTGGATCTTATGATGTTTCTCCCCCTCTACTCTCTTGTGATGAATTGAGTTTCCCCTTTGAAGTTATCTTATCGGATTGAGTCTTTTATGAGAACACTTGATGTATGTCTTGCGTGGGATAACCGTGGTGACAATGGGTTATTCTATGGATCCACTTGATGTATGTTTTGGTGATCAACTTGCGGGTTTCGTGACATTGGGAACCTATGCATAGGGGTTGGCACACGTTCTTGACTCTCCGATAGAAACTTTGGGGGACTCTTTGAAGTACTTTTGTGTTGGTTGGATGAATCTGAGATTATGTGATGCATATCGTATAATCATGCCCATGGATACTTGAGGTGACAATGGAGTATCTAGGTGACATTAGGGTTTTGGTTGATTTGTGTCTTAAGGTGTTATTCTAGTACGAACTCTTTTATAGATCGATCCGAAAGAATAACTTTGAGGTGGTTTCGTACCCTACCATAATCTATATGTTTGTTCTCCGCTATTAGTGGCTTTGGAGTGACTCTTTGTTGCATTTTGAGGGCTTGTTATATGATCTATCTATGTTATTATTCTTGAGAGAACTTGCACTAGTGAAAGTATGAACCCTAGGCCTTGTTTCCTATCATTGCAATACCATTTACGCTCACTTTTACCACTTGTTACCTTGCTGTTTTTATAATTTCAGATTACAAATACCTTTATCTACCATCCATATTGCACTTGTATCTTCATCTGTTCGCCGAACTAGTGCACCTATACAATTTACCATTGTATTGGGTGTGTTGGGGACACAAGAGACTCTTTGTTATTTGGTTGCAGGGTTGTTTGAGAGAGACCATCTTCATCCTACGCCTCCCACAGATTGATAAACCTTAGGTCATCCACTTGAGGGAAATTTGCTACTGTCCTACAAACCTGTGCACTTGCAGTCCCAACAACGTCTATAAGGAGAAGGTTGCGTAGTAGACATCAAGATCTTTTCTGGCCCGTTACCGGGGAGGTGAGTGCTTGAAGGTATATCTTTAGATCTTGCAATCGAATCTTTTTGTTTCTTGTTTTAGCACTAGTCTAGTTTATAAAAGAAAACTACAAAAAAAAGATGGAATTGAGTTTCTCTCATATGCTTCATCTTTTTAATATCTTTCGTGAGTATGATGGAAAGGAAAATTGTGCTCAAGTAGTAGAAGAAGAATTACATAGAATTCTTGGGATGAAATATGTGAATGATGAGCATGATTGCAATGTTGTTAGTATGAATTCCTTGAATATCCATGATGCTAATGATATGCAAAGCCACAAGCTTGGGGAATCTATGTTTGATGAAGATGATATTTTTTGTCCCCCAAGCTTTGATGAGCAAATTTACTATGATGAAAGCATGCCTGCTATCTATGATGATTATTGTGATGACACGTATGCTTTAAAGAATAATCATAACCATGAAACTTGCATCTTGATCTTAATTTTCAATCATATGATAGTTATTTTGTTGAGTTTGCTCCCACTACTATTGATGAGAAGAATTTTACTTATGTGGAGAGTAGAAAATTTTCTATGCAAATAGATCATGAAAAGAATGCTTTAGGTGTTGGTTATATTGTTGAGTTCATTCATGATGCTACTGAAAATTATTATGAGGGAGGAACATATGCTTGTAGGAATTGCAATAATGTCAAGTTTACTCCCTATGTGCTTAAATTCTTGAAGTTATGCTTGTTTTACCTTCCTATGCAAGTTGATTCTTGTTCCCATAAGTTGTTTGCTCACAAAATCCCTATGCATAGGAAGTGGGTTAGACTTAAATGTGCTAGTAATATGCTTCATGATGCTCCCGTTATGTTTCAATTCTTATCTTTTTTTGTGAGCATCATTGTCATCATCATGCCTAGCTAGAAAGGCATTAAAGAAAAGCTCTTGTTGGAGACAACCCAATATTTATCCTTACTGTTTTTGTGTGTCCACATGATTATGCTACTGTAGTAATCATGTTTTATAGCTTTTGTTTCAATAAAGTGCCAGGTAGAACCTTTGGGAAGACTTGGGTGAAGTTTATATGATCTTGCTGTGAAAAACAGAAACTTTAGCGCTCACGAGATTAGCTGCCATTTTTTACTGGAGAGTGATTTTAGGTTGATTATTTTTGTAGATGATTAATAGACAAATTACTCAGGTACAACAATTTATTTCATAATTTTTGGGGTTCCATAAGTATACGTTTGATACAGATTACTACAGACTGTTCTGTTTTTGACAGATTCTGTTTTCTATGTGTTGTTTGCTTATTTTGATGAATCTATGAGTAGTATCAGAGGGTATGAACCATAGATAAGTTGGAGTACAGTAGATATTACACCAATATTAATTTACAATGAGTTCATTACAGTACCTAAGTGGTGGTTTTATTTTCTTATACTAACGGAGCTTACGAGTTTTGTTTTGAGTTTTGTGTGGTTGAAGTTTTCAAGTTTTGGCTAAAGATTCGATGGACTATGGAATAAGGAGTGGAAAGAGCCTAAGCTTGGGGATTCCCAAGGAACCCCAAGGTAATATTCAAGGACAACCAAGCAACTAAGCTTGGGGATGCCCCGGATGGCATCCCCTCTTTCGTCTTCGTTCATCGGTAACTTTACTTGGAGCTATATTTTATTCACCACATGATATGTGTTTTGCTTGGAGCATCAATTTCTTTTGTTAGTTTTTGCTTGCTTTTAGTTAGAGTAATGTTTTGCATCTTTAGTTTCAATAAAAAAAGTCAAGTATAGCCTTTGCCATGCTTATTTTGCTAGTATACATGTTGCTGTTTGAAAACAGAAAGTTTACCGCTGTTGCAAAACTTCCCTAGAAAATTCAGAGAATGTTATAATGTTGAATCTTTTTGCATATTAAGATCGGATAAATTTATTACAGTGGGAATTTTATTTCATAATTTTTGGAGTTAGGGAAGTATTCATACTCTTGCATTCTTCACAGACTATACTGTTTTGGCAGATTGCTGTTATGTTTGCATTGTTTGCATATGCTTGCTTGTTTAATGATTCTATTTGAGGATAGGAGTATTAAATATGCAGAGGCATTTAGTATGCATTGTTGAATAATAATTCTAGTGATTTGTTACAGTAGAAAATGATAAGGTTTTGCATTGGTTTATACTAACCTATCTCACGAGTTCTGGTTGAGTTTGTTGTGAATGAAGCTTTTGATAAAAAGAAGAGAAATCATGATATGAGAGGAATTAAGGAGACACAAAAGTTCAATCTTGGGGATTCCCAAGGCACCCCAAGATAATATTTCAAGAAGTCTCAAGCATCTAAGCTTGGGGATGCCCCGGTAGGCATCCCACCTTTCTTCTTCAACAATTATCGGTTAGTATCGGTTGAGCCTAAGTTTTTGCTTCTTCACATGAGTTGTGCTATCCTTGCAATGTAGTTTACTTTAGCTTTGCTCGTTGTTTGAATAAAGTATCAAGATCTGAAATTATTAAATGGGAGAGTCTTCACATAGTTGCACAATTGTTCGACTACTCATTGATCTTCACTTATATCTTTCGGAGTAGTTTTTGTTATTGCTCTAGTACTTCACTTATATATTTTAGAGCATGGTGGTAGTTTTATTTTGAAGAAATATATGAACTCTCATGCTTCACTAATATTATTTTGAGAGTCTTTAATATCATGGTAATTTGCTTAATATTAATATACTTGGTATTCAAGATATGTGAAACTTTCTTTTGAGTGCGTTGAATACTAAGATAAGTTTGATGCTTGATAATTGTTTTGAGATATGGAGGTAGTGATATTAAAGTGATGCTAGTTGGGTGATTATGAATTTAAAGAATGCTTGTGTTTAAGTTTGTGATTCCCGTAGCATGCACATATGGTGAACCGCTTTGTGATGAAGTTGGAGCACAATTTTATTTATTGATTGTCTTCCTTATGAGTGGCGGTCAGGGATGAGCGATGGTCTTTTCCTACCAATATATCCCCCTAGGAGCATGCGCGTACTGCTTTGGTTTTTGATGACTTCTAAATTTTTGCAACAAGTGCATGAGTTGTTTTGATTAATGTTGAGTCCATGGATTATACGCACCCTTTCACCCTTCCATTATTGCTAGCCTCTCTTGTGTCGCACAACTTTCGCCGGTACCATACACCCACCATATACCTTCCTCAAAACAGCCACCATACCTACCTATTATGGCATTACCATAGCCACTCGGAGATATATTGCCATGCAAATTTCCACCGTTATGTTCATATGACACACATTACTTTTGTCATATTGCTTTTTGCATGAACATGTAGTTGACATTGTATTTGTGGCAAGGCCACCTTCATAATTTTCATACATGTTGCTCTTGATTCATTGCATATCCCGGTACACCGCCAGAGGCATTCATATAGAGTCATATTTTGTTCTAAGTATCGAGTTGTAATTGTTGAGTTGTAAGAAAAATAAAAGTCTGATGATCATCATTATTAGAGCATTGTCCCAGTGAGGAAAGGATGATGGAGACTAATTCCCCCATAAGTCGGGATGAGACTCCGGACGAAAAAAAATAAAAAATAAAAGAAAAAAAAGGCCAAAAAAAGAGAAAAGGCCCAAATAAAAAAATTAAAAATTAAATAAAAAATGAGAGAAAAAGAGAGAAGGGGCAATGCTACTATCCTTTTACCACACTTGTGCTTTAAAATAGCACCGTGATCTTCATGATAGAGAGTCTCATATGTTGTCACTTTCATATACTAGTGGGAATTTTTCATTATAGAACTTGGCTTGTATATTCCAATGATGGGCTTCCTAAAAAGTGCCCTAGGTATTCGTGAGCAAGCAAGTTGGATGCACACCCACTTAGTTTCTTTTGTTGAGCTTTCATATATTTATAGCTCTAGTGCATCCGTTGCATGGCAATCCCTACTCACTCACATTGATATCTATTAATGGGCATCTCCATAGCCCGTTGATACGCCTAGTTGATGTGAGACTATCTTCTTTTTTTTCTCCACAACCACCATTCTATTCCACATATAGTGCTATGTCCATGGCTCGCGCTCATGTATTGCGTGAAAGTTGAAAGAGTTTGAGATTATTAAAGTATGAAAAAATTGCTTGGCTTGGCATCGGGGTTGTGCATGATTAAATACTTTGTGTGATGAAGATAGAGCAACAACCAGACTATATGATTTTGTAGGGATAACTTTCTTTAGCCATGCTATTTTGAGAAGACATGATTGCTTAGTTAGTATGCTTGAAGTATTATTATTTTTATGTCAATATGAACTTTTGTCTTGAATCTTTCGGATCTGAATATTCATACCACAATTAAGAAGAATTACATTGAAATTATGCCAAGTAGCACTCTGCATCAAAAATTCTTTTTTATCATTTACCTACTCGAGGACGAGCAGGAATTAAGCTTGGGGATGCTTGATACGTCTCCAACGTATCTATAATTTTTTATTGCTCCATGCTATATTATCTACTGTTTTAGGCAATATTGGGCTTTATTATCCACTTTTATATTATTTTTGGGACTAACCTATTAACCGGAGGCCCAGCCCAGATTTGTTGTTTTATGCCTATTTCAGTGTTTCAAGGAAAAGGAATATCAGACGAAGTCAAAACGGAACGAAATCAACTAGAGAAGTTATTTTTGGAAGGAAACCCACCTGATGGACTTGGACTCCACGTCAGAAGATACGGGAGGTGCTCACGAGGGTGGGGGGCACGCCCACCCCCCTAGGGCGCGCCCCCCTGCCTCGTGGGGCCCCCGTAGCTCCACCCACCGACGTACTCCCTGCACCCATATATACCTACGTACCCTAAAACTTCCAGAACAGAAGATAGATCGGGAGTTCCACCACCGCAAGCCTCTGTAGCCACCAAAAACCTCTCGGGAGCCCGTTTCGGCACCCTGTCGGAGGGGGAACCCATCACTGGTGGCCATCTTCATCATCCTGGCGCTATCCATGATGAGGAGGGAGTAGTTCACCCTCGGGGCTGAGGGTATGTACCAGTAGCTATGTGTTTGATCTCTCTCTCTCGTGTTCTCTCTCGTGTTCCCTCTATGGCACGATCTTGATGTATCCCGAGCTTTGCTATTGTAGTTGGATCTTATGATGTTTCTCCCCCTCTACTCTCTTGTGATGAATTGAGTTTCCCCTTTGAAGTTATCTTATCGGATTGAGTCTTTTATGAGAACACTTGATGTATGTCTTGCATGGAATAACCGTGGTGACAATGGGTTATTCTATGGATCCACTTGATGTATGTTTTGGTGATCAACTTGCGGGTTTCGTGACATTGGGAACCTATGCATAGGGGTTGGCACACGTTCTTGACTCTCCGATAGAAACTTTGGGGCACTCTTTGAAGTACTTTTGTGTTGGTTGGATGAATCTGAGATTATGTGATGCATATCGTATAATCATGCCCACGGATACTTGAGGTGACAATGGAGTATCTAGGTGACATTAGGGTTTTGGTTGATTTGTGTCTTAAGGTGTTATTCTAGTACGAACTCTTTTATAGATCGATCCGAAAGAATAACTTTGAGGTGGTTTCATACCCTACCATAATCTCTATGTTTGTTCTCCGCTATTAGTGGCTTTGGAGTGACTCTTTGTTGCATTTTGAGGGCTTGTTATATGATCTATCTATGTTATTATTCTTGAGAGAACTTGCACTAGTGAAAGTATGAACCCTAGCCCTTGTTTCCTATCATTGCAATACCGTTTACGCTCACTTTTACCACTTGTTACCTTGATGTTTTTATAATTTCAGATTACAAATACCTTTATCTACCATCCATATTGCACTTGTATCTTCATCTCTTCGCCGAACTAGTGCACCTATACAATTTACCATTGTATTGGGTGTGTTGGGGACACAAGAGACTCTTTTTTATTTGGTTGCGGGGTTGTTTGAGAGAGACCATCTTCATCCTACGCCTCCCATGGATTCATAAACCTTAGGTCATCCACTTGAGGGAAATTTGCTACTGTCCTACAAACCTGTGCACTTGTAGGCCCAACAACGTCTACAAGGAGAAGGTTGCGTAGTATACATCATCGGTCAGTGGCCCGACGACACACAGAGCACGGCAGAGGAGACGCTTCCCACCGCGGGACGCCCCCGCAGCTACCGTGTAATCTAAATTTGCCATGAAAAACATTCGAATTGCCATGCTTAAAATCCGAACGTTTATCATTTTCGTTTATTTTATATCGATCATCATATAATTTAAAGTCGGAGTCAGACTGAACGAAATCTATGGTTTGATCGATTGAATGTTCTGCTAGAGCCGTATCAAATTAAATATAAAACGTCATCAAGCCACATGTATTCCTTGTCATCCAACGAACTAGACTGCTTCAATGTCGAGTGCTCAACACATTTAGAGTGCAGTTAATTTCATGCCAAAAATAGTGCTAATCACATAATAACACGTAAATAATATCCTAGTACTTAATATCCGCATGCACTTAATATACTTCCAAATTAATGTGCATTGCACGTACACACTGACTAGTGCTGCTAGTACGTGAAACTGGTATCGTGACTTGTGAACGCGTCCAGATATGGTCAACGGCAACATCGCCTGCGAGTTCTTCATGTTTGCCCGTGCGTCTAAACACAGAAGGGGAGGAGAGAGAGAGCACACATGGAACCCACCAGTAAGTGAAGGCAAATAGTACTAAAAATAATATTACATGTTATCCATTAATTAGGCTATGGTAATATAAAAACATTATGTGAACAAAGGGGGGTACAACAAACATTGCTATTCTATGTATGTTGCCTATTGACGTGCGGCTTGAAGGCCCGGTCGCATGTTCGATCCTCGTCCTTTCTTTTTTAATTTGTATATGGGTCCAAATTTGTTTCATGACATGTGGGCCCCTCAGTGCGTAGTTTGTAGCACTTTAATTTGTGGGTCGAATTTTGTTCCATTCCAAGTGGACTATCGGTGTGTAGTTTTGTAGCTTATTTATAATAATTAAAGAGAACAACATAGTTTTTTCAACAATACCATGGTGCGACGTTGAAGGCGAGAAAGGACGTGCAATAGAGCGATGACCGAGCCAGAGGGAAATCAACTAGGGGAGGTGCATCGGTTGCAACGGTGTTTGGAGTAGTTGTGGGCCGAATGTTACAAAAATATAATCTAAACCGACCGGAATAAATGCCTACACAAATTAATCCAAGGTTGGAGTGCCCCTCGCAATGTAAATAGCTCCGGCTTTGCGAGGGATGGAGAGGTAGTAGCTTCAATGTGTGGAAGATACGGTGTGAGAAAGTGAGGTCAATCGAGAGAAATATAGATAGAGAGACAAAGTGAGTGTGGTCCGACATTCATTGAACAAATATATATGCTCTGGAGAGATATTGTCCGATTGAGCTTTTGGCAAGGGTGAGGGCTGTAAGATAGAGCTTGAGAGATGATCTAGTCACAGACGTGTAGATATATTTTGTGCGTGGGAGGAAGCAAGGTCAACCGATCACATAGGGTCGCCGTGCGATCGAAAGAGTGAGACGGGTTGGAGAGAGTGACCTAGATAGACAATGTGCATGAGAGAGTATACAATGTGAATAGGTCGAATTGGGCTCAAACATGGTGATATATCGTTTTTGTCCGAGAAAGAGCAAGGTCAATTGAAACATACAGAGAGAGAGAGAGAGATTGAGTGAGGGTGGCCCACCATGAGGTCGAAAGAGTGGTGGTGGCTTGGATGGACTGACCTAGATAGACAATCTGTGTGAGAGAGTATAGAGTGTGTCAATCGAGGCCCGGACAGGGAGATATATCATTTGTGTGTGAAAGAAAATGAGGTTAAACGAGACTCAGATAAAGAGAGCGAGATTGAGCGAGTGTGGCCCGCCGTGCGGAAGAAAGAGTGAGACAGTCTTGAGGGAGTGACCTAGATATACAACATGCGTGCGTGCGCACGAGAGGTTGGGGGGCTAGATAGGCAATGCATGTATTTAGCACGAGAGGGTGAGAGGGAGATGGGAGAGAGAGAGAGCTCGGCATGGGGTGCAATGGCGGGTGTGTGAGGTAAATACATTTGGTAACAGAGTGGAAAAAGGAGTTGTGTAGTTGAGAGACTTAGAGATCGAAACATGGAGAGAAAGAATGAACGTGTGTTGGAAACCGATAACTTCCTAAGGTGGTTAGGAGAGGAAGAGTGA
>NC_041383.1:715580053-715580709 GCF_002162155.2 Triticum dicoccoides
ATAGTACGAGACTTAATATCGATGTTTCAATTCGGTGTACATTGTAAGCTTTGAACCGAGGACCATGCATATGGGTAATTATTTCGAATTCATGCCATACTAAGTTTCGAAAAGTTGACATTGACTCAATTTGTTGTGCTTTTTTGTAGGTCATATGTTTGAATCCATCCAAAAGTTTTCTCACTACCATGGTGTTCATCATATACATATGAATTTGTATTAAAAAATGGCGTGGATACAGTGAAATGCAAAATCCACGTTAGAATTGGAGATCGCTACATGACACACACTCTAATTCAAATGACTAATGATGTGACACACACTCTAATCCACATTAGCGTGGGTACTGTTTCGATTTTTTTTAAATAACTCCTCATTAATTAATTTATAGTACTCCCTCTGTTCACTTTTATAAGACCTTGAAGACATTTCAGACAATGTGCAAAACAGTTCATTTTAAGTTGTCTGAAACGACTTACAAAAGTGAACGGAGGGAGTATCTCGTTTCGAATGACTAATTATTGCAAGGAAAACACGGGCATGTTAATACATACAGATTCGTTTGCAAATGAAAGAAGATTGGTTTGCATTCTCAAATGTAGGCGCACCAGGAAGACCAGGGTCGTGTCGGGGTGGACGCTGCTTCGGTGCCTTAA
>NC_041383.1:715580966-715688622 GCF_002162155.2 Triticum dicoccoides
AATATCTGGCGGCCCCAATTCCAGCCCTGCAAAATCTCTCTTCTCCACCGTCCCCTTCCGCGCCCAGATTGCTCAAATCCCTAATTCGCTGCCAACCCAAGCAAAGTTCGAATTGCCCCTCGTCTCGTCTCTTTCCCCACCGTTCGCCACCTCTATGCCGGACGACAACGACGAAGACGACGGTCGTGCTTCACCACCGCACCGGAGCTACCTCATCTACGCCCTTGTCCACCGCACCGGGTGGTCCACCGACAATGTCGACCGCCGCAACCGACGTGCCTCATAGACACCAAGTTCCAGTGCATCAGGTGCGCTTCACCGACGTCTTCTCCCAGCTCACCGGGGCTACTTCACCGAGCACATCGTCGCACCTCTACCCCCGAGGCCGTTGGGGCTTCACCAACGGTCTCGTCCACCGCATCGTAGCGCTCTGCTGCCACTCAAGATCTGCATCCGTGCACGGCCAGCCAACGCTAGTGCATCATCCTCAACGGCTCTGAAGTGACCCGCACTCTAGCTAGGCGAGAATGCCCAAACGCCGGCCCGAACTAGGTATCCACACATCACTCCCTTGTGCATTGTTCCAACGATTTTTGGATATCCTTTCACTGCTCTCTTAGCTTACACGCCTATGCAACTCTGACTTTAACTCTTATTTATTCTGGAGATATCATCTGAAACAAGCAAATCCATTTTTAGCAAAGCATGACGGTGCTACGGGATCTGGTACACATCCTGCACACCCGTATAACCTTGTAAGTATCTGTCCTCCGGTACAACATCAAGGTCGATTCCTCTTATTTGATCAACCATTCGCCGTGTAAAAAATGCAGAGGGGGATGCAAGGAGCAGAAGGTCTGCACATCCAAGCAAGTGGTAACATGGACTTGTACATGGAACATCCCAAGCGCAAGCAGAGCTGCAGTGAGCCTGTACAACGAGCTAGCGTAAGTCCCTGCATTTCATTTAATTCATACTGGCATTCGTGTATGATTTGTGTGCAGTGGTGGATCCATGAATTCAAGTTACCAGGGGCGAACATTTAACTTAAAAAATACGAAGGCATTTGCACTCCGGAAATCAACATAACTTGAGAAATGTGAAGCTACATGCACTTTGAAAATCGGCTAATGATCCAAAGTAGTTCAGATTATAAACACTAAATGATGCAAGCACCAAAAACACAAAATGCAACATGGTGTACAAGGATTACAAACATGGTCTGTACCTGCTTGAATTATTCGTTCTCTGGCTGAAAATATCGAAGTGTAATTGCACGTATAACCAGTGCGCAAACTGCATATCAATATATCTATCCTGCACAAGTATGCCAATAGTTTCAAACAACAGATTAGAAAAGTATTTATGCTATGTTGTCATGATACGGCGACTTTCTGGTAGATGGCCTCGATGTTTCCTCAAGCTATGAAAATGCACTATAATTTGCCTGTCATCAATGCCTGCAAATCTCTGTCTCTCTCAACATAGTAGATCATCATTAGACACTAAATCCTTCAATGAGCTTGCAAAATGCTTGCATTAGATCCCTCATTAGACACTATATGTTCATCACTAGGAGCATGTAAAATGTTTGCATCAAATCCTTCATTAGCAGTCTGTTCATTAGACACTTCAGGCCCAAGAACAACATGAGTGTGTATGTTTGCATTGGAAACTTGATTAGATACATCAGATTCAGTCAATTCAGTATTGATTGGGGGAGTTATAAAATAAGTAGAAATTGGTTTCATTTTCTCATAGATTCCCTATATACAAGCAGTTTTATAACACCGTCAAGTTTAACTATTGGCCAGAAATTGAAGAGTTGAATTAGATATAATCAGGGATGTGATGTACCTGCTCATTGCGCATGCTACTCTTGCAAGCTGCGACTGTCCGTTTGAGCAAGCTCGATGCCATGCCCGTGCTGCCGCCGCTGCCTCCCACACAGGCTACACCCAGGCTTGGATCTTCATCTTCTTGTCCTTTCGTTCGCTTGAAGCCTGGCGACCGCCCTCCAATGAGGGCGCAAGGAAGTGCTGTGTCAGTCTGTCCAACGGCGGCGAGGTTAGAAGCGAACCAGACTGGAGGCTGGAGCAAATGTATTGGGATTTTTCCTGCTGTCGATCGATATGGGAGGCGCTCGTTTGGGCCGCGAGCCTGCTATAGGGCCTGCCTTGCACTTATGTTATTGGCCCATCCAAATTGAAACATTTTTCTTAATTTTTTACATTGCCTGCTCGTGCGTTGGGACAAACAAAACTAGCGTGGGCCAACCTGGACGACTCAAACTAGGTGCACACTTTCCAGCCACCTGAGGCGGCCGCCCATACCAGCCCCTATGGTGGCGTCGCCCCTTTTTGCATGTATGATTGGATAGTGAAAAATATTCCAGTGGCGCTTTTGACTTACCCACAGAATGGTTGAATTGCTTGTTTCTATGAATTGAGTTCACCAATAATGTGAAGGATGCCAGTCTTTTCATCCTATTGTAGATTGCTTAGATCTTGATTGTCGGTGGGAAACGACACCTATGGGATCACAAGAATCCTTGCTACGGTTGCGGGGCGCGGGGTTGTAAGAAGAGAAGGATTAGTAATTGACACGGCGATCGTTTACCCAGGTTCGGGCCGCGAGGATGCGTAAAACCCTAGTCCTACTTGGTGGATGTATTGAGTGTTCTTGCACTCTCAAGCTAGCTATGGGTGCTATGAGGTTCGAAAGAGCCGAATCCTTTTCCTGTATGCCATGGACCTCCTTTTATAGGCGGAAAGGGGCTGCCATAGTGGCACACAGGAGGTGGAAAGGCCTACAGTATTGCGAGCTTATCGCCCGTATTACAGGACAAGATGCATTTAATGCATGGCTTAGGTGTCCCTCACTTTATCGGGGACGGGGGCGCGGCCCGTCCCATCCGTTGCCGCTCCTCCTCGCTTTGACTCGCGCTCCGGCCAGTGATGCATGCGGTGCCATGTAGGCAGGCAAGCAGCTGAGGTGGCGCGGTGGTGGAGCCTCCACAAAGATCTGCATGCCGCCACGCGGGTGCATGATGAGTTGGCCTGGAAGCTGCATGTTGCCACGCAGGTGCCTGCCCAGATGGTTGGGCTGGCAGCTGCATGCGAACGGCGGCGGGGAGTTGGTTGGCGCGGGCCTGGCAGTGGCCCTTCTATCGTCCTCTGGCGAGGGTCATGTCGGGTGGCCCGGCAAGGGTCTTGGCGCGACGCGCTGTCATCCCCGGCAAGGGCCTTGCCGGGGGTCTTGTGAGTTTCTTCAGTGAGGATCTCGGCAGGAAATGTTGCCTTCCAATCATCATCTGATCTTGAGCATTCTATGTCTTCACAAAGATCTGCATGCCACCATGGGGGTGCCTCCCGAGCCCTGGCCCAACATAGTTGTTGGTATTGGAGGCCGTGGCCCGCGGGTGGCCCGCTCCGCTGGTGTGGGCGAGTTGCCCAGGCAAGGGACTTGCCGGGGCTGCTGAGGTTTCCCCGGCAAGGGTCTTACCGGGGAAACCTGCTTCGTCCATCGGCACTTTGTGGCCTTGGTCCTTGATGTTGCCTTGTTTGTCCCGAGCTGTCGGCTTCTCTCCGGCTTCCCTCCTTTGCCCTGCTATGTGTGGCCGCAGCGCGTGGCTCTGACTGCTCGTGCACAAGTAAAGGGGTCAAAAGGAGAGCCCCTACTTTTGTACACCAACAGGAGCCCCCGGGCCTGGGCCACACATAAGCGCGACACGTTGTTGGGCCAGGCCCAGAACGATGCGCGGGCAGGCGGGGCAGATTTTACCACGATAACTGCTCCGTCTACTGCGTTTCCCCACGACCTGCGTTAAACGCGCGACGTGGGGGTCATGCGCGCGTGCCTGATGGAAGCATGCTGGCGTCATCCTATGGTGGACAGTAAAGAGGCAGCTTGCGTGTCTCTTCGAGACCATAGGGCCGCTGCTCATTTACTGCCCCCACTTGAGAACCGTCGCTCCACGCGTCCCACTATGCCCATCCCTCGCGCCATGTTTGATGCATGCACGATGTAGAGCGAATGACAAGCGCGCGAGATGTGGGAAGTCGTGCGCGTGCGTGCGTGGGTCCATTCCCCCTCGCCTTCAATGGAGCGGGAGGGCGGTCGACGGCCCCACTTGCTGTCACTTCAAAAGGCCGAATTGGCCGAGAGGGGGCGGCCGAGCCTCGCCCCTGCCCCTTTTGCTCTTCCGCTCTCTTGCTTCATTTCCTGAGGAGAGGGACAAGAAAGGGATTACGGGCACCTTATCTATTTTTAGTCTTGTAAGCCTTTGGGCCTTTGTTAACTTTAGAACTTGTAATCCCATTGCTCATGTTTTTCATTTCGTATGAACTGTACCTGTACGGAATGTTTTTTTAACGAAAAAGGGATGTTTGCCGGGTTTTTCCGCTCGCGGGTGGAACCCATGACAAGCAGCGAATCCTCATTATTTGTTAAGATAAATGTTTTCTTCGCCCGGCAACAAGCCTTGCCGTCCCCCCACTTCGCTTGACCTTTCTCACGCCCTTGGCGGAGGCAGGGATGAGGTGGGCATAGGCTCCTCGTTCCATTTCCTAGCTGCCGCGACTACGACCAGATCCGGACCCAGGAGATAATCCATGGGTTCGGAGAAAAGGGAGCACGGTAGCCTAGAAATAAAACGAGGTTTCACATATCCGAGTCCATAACGAAACGTATGAGAGGATAGAGAACTTATCTGGATCCGCAGCCCCCGGCGACCTTGGCCTGCCGCGGATGGGTCCTTGTTCTTGCAGCCCCCGGTAACTCTGGCTTGCCGGGGCCTGGACGTCGGTCCGCCCCTTTTCTTCGAAAATTGGTCGGCAAGAATATTTATGTGTCCTACGAACTGATGTCTACTACACAACCTTGTAGACGTTGTTGGGCCTGCAAGTGCACAATTTTGTAGGACAGTAGCAAATTTCCCTCAAGTGGATGACCTAAGGTTTATCAATCCGTGGGAGGCGTAGGATAAGATGGTCTCTCTCAAACAAACCTGCAACCAAATAACAAAGAGTCTCTTGTGTCCCCAACACACCCAATACAATGGTAAATTGTATAGGTGCACTAGTTCGGCGAAGAGATGAAGATACAAGTGCAAAATAGATGGTAGATATAGGTTTTTGTAATCTGAAAATATAAAAACAGCAAGGTAACTAATGATAAAAGTGAGTGTAAACGGTATTGCAATGATAGGAAACAAGGCCTAGGTTCATACTTTCACTAGTGCAAGTTCTCTCAACAATAATAACATAGATAGATCATATAACAATCCCTCAACATGCAACAAAGAGTCACTCTGAAGCCACTAATAGCGGAGAACAAACGTAGAGATTATGGTAGGGTACGAAACCACCTCAAAGTTATTCTTTCGGATCAATCTATAAAAGAGTTCGTACTAGAATAACACCTTAAGACACAAATCAACCAAAACCCTAATGTCACCTAGATACTCCATTGTCACCTCAAGTATCCGTGGGCATGATCATACGCTATGCATCACACAATCTCAGATTCATCCAACCAACATAAAAGTACTTCAAAGAGTGCCCCAAAGTTTCTACCGAAGAGTCAAGAACGTGTGCCAACCCCTATGCATAGGTTCCCAATGTCACGAAACCCGCAAGTTGATCACCAAAACATACATCAAGTGGATCAATAGAATAACCCATTGTCACCACGGTTATCCCACGCAAGACATACATCAAGTGTTCTCATAAAAGACTCAATCCGATAAGATAACTTCAAAGGGGAAACTCAATTCATCACAAGAGAGTAGAGGGGGAGAAACATCATAAGATCCAACTACAATAGCAAAGCTCGGGATACATCAAGATCGTGCCATAGAGGGAACACGAGAGAGAACACGAGAGAGAGAGATCAAACACATAGTACTGGTACATACCCTCAGCCCCGAGGGTGAACTACTCCCTCCTCATCATGGATAGCATCGGGATGATGAAGATGGCCACCGGTGATGGGTTCCCCCTCCGGCAGGGTGCCGGAACGGGCTCCCGAGAGGTTTTTGGTGGCTACAAAGGCTTGCTCCGTGGAACTCCCGATCTATCTTATGTTCTGGAAGTTTTAGGATACATGGGTATAAATGGGTGCAGGGAGTACGTCGGTGGAGCTACGGGGGCCCCACGAGGCAGGGGGGCGCCCTAGGGGGGTGGGCGCGCCCCCCACCCTCGTGAGTACCTCCCGTATCTTCTGATGTGGAGTCCAAGTCCATCAGGTGGGTTTCCTTCCAAAATTAACTTCTCCAGTTGATTTCATTCCGTTTTGACTCCGTTGATATTCCTTTTCCTCGAAACACTGAAATAGGCATAAAACAGCAAATCTGGGCTGGGCCTCCAGTTAATAGGTTAGTCCCAAAAATAATATAAAAGTGGATAATAAATCCCAATATTGCCTAAAACAGTAGATAATATAGCATGGAGCAATCAAAAATTATAGATACGTTGGAGACGTATCAAGCATCCCCAAGCTTAATTCCTGCTCGTCCTCGAGTAGGTAAATGATAAAAAAGATAATTTTTGATGTGGAATGCTAGTTGGCATAATTTCAATGTAAATCTTCTTACTTGTGGCATGAATGTCAGATTCGAAAGATTCAAGACAAAAGTTCATATTGACATAAAAATAATAATACTTCAAGCATACTAATCAAAGCAATCATGTCTTCTCAAAATAGCATGGCTAAAGAAAGTTATCCCTACAAAATCATATAGTCTGGCTGTTGCTCTATCTTCATCACACAAAGTATTTAATCATGCACAACCCCGATGACAAGCCAAGCAATTGTTTCATACTTTAATAATCTCAAACTTTTTCAACTTTCACGCAATACATGAGCGTGAGCCATGGACATAGCACTATAGGTGGAATAGAATGGTGGTTGTGGAGAAGATAAAAAGGAGAAGATAGTCTCACATCAACTAGGCGTATCAACGGGCTATGGAGATGCCCATTAATAGATATCAATGTGAGTGAGTAGGGATTGCCATGCAACGGATGCACTAGAGCTATAAATATATGAAAGATCAACAAAAGAAACTAAGTGGGTGTGCATCCAACTTTCTTGCTCACGAAGACCTAGGGCACTTTTGAGGAAGCCCATCATTGGAATATACAAGCCGAGTTCTATAATGAAAAATTCCCACTAGTATATGAAAGTGACAACATATGAGACTCTCTATCACGAAGATCACGGTGCTATTTTAAAGCACAAGTGTGGTAAAAGGATAGTAGCATTACCCCTTCTCTCTTTTTCTCTCATTTTTTTATTTTTTTTATTAATTTTTTTATTTGGTCCTTTTCACTTTTTTATGGCCTCTTTTTTTCTTTTTTTTATTTTTTTTCGTCCGGAGTCTCATCCCGACTTATGGGGGAATCATAGTCTCCATCCTCCTTTCCTCACTGGGACAATGCTCTAATAATGATGATCATCACACTTTTATTTTTCTTACAACTCAACAGTTACAACTCGATACTTAGAACCAAATATGACTCTATATGAATGCCTCCGGCGGTGTACCGGGATATGCAATGAATCAAGAGCGACATGTATGAAAATTATGAAGGTGGCCTTGCCACAAATACAATGTCAACTATATGTTCATGCAAAAAGCAATATGACAAAAGCAATGTGTGTCATATGAACGGAACGGTCGAAAGTTGCATGGCAATATATCTCGAAATGGCTATGGTAATGCCATAATAGGTAGGTATGGTGGCTGTTTTGAGGAAGGTATATGGTGGTGTATGGTACCGGCGAAAGTTGCACGGCACAAGAGAGGCTAGCAATAATGGAAGGGTGAAAGGGTGCGCATAATCCATGGACTCAACATTAATCAAAACAACTCATGCACTTGTTGCAAAAATTTAGAAGTCATCAAAAACCAAAGCACTACGCGCATGCTCCTAGGGGGATAGATTGGTAGGAAAATACCATCGCTCGTCCCCGACCGCCACTCATAAGGAAGACAATCAATAAATAAAATTGTGCTCCAACTTCGTCACAAAGCCGTTCACCATACGTGCATGCTACGGGAATCAAAAACTTCAACACAAGCATTCTTTAAATTCATAATCACCCAACTAGCATCACTTTAATATCACTACCTCCATATCTCAAAACAATTATCAAGCATCAAACTTATCTTAGTATTCAACGCACTCAAAAGAAAGTTTCACATATCTTGAATACCAAGTATATTAATATTAAGCAAATTACCATGCTATTAACGACTCTCAAAATAATATAAGTGAAGCATGAGAGTTCATATATTTATTCTAAATAAAACTACCACCATGCTCTAAAAGATATAAGTGAAGTACTAGAGCAATAACAAAAACTACTCCGAAAGATATAAGTGAAGATCAACGAGTAGTCGAATAATTATGCAACTATGTGAAGACTCTCCCATTTAAGAATTTCAGATCTTGGTATCTTATTCAAACAGCAAGCAAAACAAAATAAATTTCATTGCAATGATAGCATGACTCATGTGAAGAAGCAAAAACTTAGGTTCAACCGATACTAACCGATAGTTGTTGAAGAAGAAAGGTGGGATGCCTACCGGGGCATCCCCAAGCTTACATGCTTAAGACTTCTTGAAATATTATCTTGGGGTGCCTTGGGCATCCCCAAGCTTGATCTTTTGTGTATCCTTAATTCCTCTCATATCACGGTTTTTCTTTTTATCAAAAGCTTCATTCACAACAAACTCAACAAGAACTTGTGAGATAGGTTAGTATAAACCAATGCAAAACCTTATCATTTTCTATTGTAAAAATCACTAAAATAATTATTCAACATTGCATACTAAATGCCTCTGCATATTTAATACTCCTATCCTCAAATAGAATCATTAAACAAGCAAACATATGCAAACAATGCAACTATAACAGCAATCTGCCAAAACAGTACAGTCTGTAAAGAATGCAAGAGTATCAATACTTCCCTGACTCCAAAAATTATGAACTGAAATTCCCACTTTAATAAATTTATCATATCTTAATATGCAAAAATATTCAACGTTATACCTTTCTCTGAATTTTCTAGGGAATTTTTGCAACAGCGGTAAACTTTCTGTTTTCAAACAGCAACATGTATACTAGCAAAATAAGCATGGCAAAGGCTATCCTTGACTTTTTTATTGAAACTAAAGATGCAAAACATTACTATAACTAACAGCAAGCAAAAACTAACAAGATAAATTGACGCTCCAAGCAAAACACATATCATGTGGTGAATAAAAATATAGCTCCAAGTAAAGTTACCGATGAACGAAGACGAAAGAGGGGATGCCATCCGGGGCATCCCCAAGCTTAGTTGCTTGGTTGTCCTTGAATATTACCTTGGGGTGCCTTGGGAATCACCAAGCTTAGGCTCTTTCCACTCCTTATTCCATAGTCCATCGAATCTTTACCCAAAACTTGAAAATTTCAACCACACAAAACTCAAAACAAAACTCGTAAGCTCCGTTAGTATAAGAAAATAAAACCACCACTTAGGTACTGTAATGAACTCATTCTAAATTCATATTGGTGTAATATCTAATGTACTCCAACTTATCTATGGTTCATACCCTCCGACACTACTCATAGATTCATCAAAATAAGCAAACAACACATAGAAAACAGAATCTGTCAAAAACAGAACAGTCTGTAGTAATGTGTATCAAACGTATACTTCTGGAACCCCAAAAATTATGAAATAAATTGTTGGACCTGAGTAATTTGTCTATTAATCATCTGCAACAAGAATCAACCTAAAATCACTCTCCAGTAAAAAAATGGCAGATAATATCGTGAGCGCTAAAGTTTCTGTTTTTCACAGCAAGATCATATAAACTTCACCCAAGTCTTCCCAAAGGTTCTACTTGGCACTTTATTGAAACAAAAGCTATAAAACATGATTACTACAGTAGCATAATCATGTGGGCACACAAAAACAGTAAGGATAAATATTAGGTTGTCTCCCAACAAGAGCTTTTCTTTAATGCCTTTCTAGCTAGGCATGATGATGACAATGATGCTCACAAAAAAAGATAAGAATTGAAACATAACGGGGGCATCATGAAGCATATGACTAGCACATTTAAGTCTAACCGACTTCCTATGCATAGGGATTTTGTGAGCAAACAACTTATGGGAACAAGAATCAACTTGCATAGGAAGGTAATACAAGCATAACTTCAAGAATTTAAGCACATAGGGAGTAAACTTGGCATTATTGCAATTCCTACAAGCATATGTTCCTCCCTCATAATAATTTTCAGTAGCATCATGAATGAATTCAACAATATAACCAGCAGCTAAACCATTCTTTTCATGATCTATTTGCATAGAAAATTTTCTACTCTCCACATAAGCAAAATTCTTCTCATCAATAGTAGTGGGAGCAAGCTCAACAAAATAACTATCATATGATTGAAAATTAAGATTAAGATGAAATGTTTCATGGTTATCATTATTCTTTAAAGCATATGTGTCATCACAATAATCATCATTGATAGGAGGCATGCTTTCATCATAGTAAATTTGCTCATCAAAGCTTGGGGGACAAAAAATATCATCATCATCAAACATAGCTTCCCCAAGCTTGTGGCTTTGCATATCATTAGCATCATGTATATTCAAGGAATTCATACTAACAACATTGCAATCATGCTCATCATTCACACATTTCATGCCAAGAATTCTATGTAATTCTTCTTCTAGTACTTGAGCACAATTTTCCTTTCCATCATACTCACGAAAGATATTAAAAAGATTAAGCGTATGAGACAAACTCAATTCCGTCTTTTTTTGTAGTTTTATTTTATAAACTAGACTAGTGCTAAAACAAGAAACAAAAAGATTCAATTGCAAGATCTAAAGATATACCTTCAATCACTCACCTCCCCGGCAACGGCGCCAGAAAAGAGCTTGATGTCTACTACGCAACCCGCAACCTTCTCCTTGTAGACGTTGTTGGGACTGCAAGTGCACAGGTTTGTAGGACAGTAGCAAATTTCCCTCTAGTGGATGACATAAGGTTTATAAATCCGTGGGAGACGTAGGATGGAGATGGTCTCTCTCAAACAACCCTGCAACCAAATAAGAAAGAGTCTCTTGTGTCCCCAACACACCCAATACAATGGTAAATTGTATAGGTGCACTAGTTCGGCGAAGAGATGAAGATACAAATGCAAAATAGATGGTGGATATAGGCTTTTGTAATCTGAAAATATAAAAATAGCAAGGTAACTAATGATAAAAGTGAGCGTAAACGGTATTGCAATGATAGGAAACAAGGCCTAGGGTTCATACTTTCACTAGTGCAAGTTCTCTCAACAATAATAACATAGATAGATCATATAACAATCCCTCAACATGCAACAAAGAGTCACTCCGAAGCCACTAATAGCGGAGAACAAACATAGAGATTATGGTAGGGTACGAAACCACCTCAACGTTATTCTTTCGGATCAATCTATAAAAGAGTTCGTACTAGAATAACACCTTAAGACACAAATCAACCAAAACCCTAATGTCACCTAGATACTCCATTGTCACCTCAAGTATCCGTGGGCATGATTATATGATATGCATCACACAATCTCAGATTCATCCAACCAACATAAAAGTACTTCAAAGAGTGCCCCAAAGTTTCTACCGGAGAGTCAAGAACGTGTGCCAACCCCTATGCATAGGTTCCCGATGTCACGAAACCCGCAAGTTGATCACCAAAACATACATCAAGTGGACCAATAGAATAACCCATTGTCACCACGGTTATCCCGCGCAAGACATACATCAAGTGTTCTCATAAAAGACTTAATCCGATAAGATAACTTCAAAGGGGAAACTCAATTCATCACAAGAGAGTAGAGGGGGAGAAACATCATAAGATCCAACTACAATAGCAAAGCTCGGGATACATCAAGATCGTGCCATAGAGGGAACACGAGAGAGAGATCAAACACATAGTACTGGTACATACCCTCAGCCCCGAGGGTGAACTACTCCCTCCTCATCATGGATAGCGCCGGGATGATGAAGATGGCCACCGGTGATGGGTTCCCCCTCCGGCAGGGTGCCGGGACGGGCTCCCGAGAGGTTTTTGGTGGCTATAGAGGCTTGCAGCAGCGGAACTCCCGATCTATCTTGTGTTCTGGAAGTTTTAGGATACGTGGGTATATATGGGTGCAGGGAGTACGTCGATGGAGCTACGGGGGCCCCACGAGGCAGGGGGCGCGCCCTAGGGGGTGGGCGTGCCCCCCACCCTCGTGAGCACCTCCCGTATCTTCTGACGTGGAGTCCAAGTCCATCAGGTGGCTTTCCTTCCAAAATTAACTTCTCCAGTTGATTTCATTCCGTTTTGACTCCGTCTAATATTCCTTTTCCTCGAAACACTGAAATAGGCATAAAACAGCAAATCTGGGTTGGGCCTCCGGTTAATAGGTTAGTCTCAAGAATAAAATAAAAGTGGATAATAAAGCCCAATATTGCCTAAAACAGTAGATAATATAGGATGGAGCAATCAAAAATTATAGATACGTTGGAGACGTATGACGAACCAAAGAAGATAGAGAAGAACAAAGAGACGCGCATTCGACCTCTGAGCTAGGGTTTAGCCGCCGCCAAGCACTGTCAACCCTAACCAAGGAAGAGACTCAACCTAGAATGAATGCTATGACTTAGGGCGCCAGCGCTTTGTTTATTTATGCTCAGGGTCTGCACCTGGCTTGGTACAAAGTGTTACATGCCTTGCCGGCAAGGCTTGTACAATGGGGGGGCTTGCCGGGAGGCCCGGCAGCCGCGCCTTATGGGTAAAACTTGCGGAGATGCTCGATGTTCCAGGAGTTGCTCACTGGAACGGCATCTTCGGTCTCCAGCCGGACTGCGCCGGGCCTGGTGACTCGTGTTACCCGATAAGGGCCTTCCCTCTTTGGCGTCAACTTGTTGGAATTCTTGGCCGACTGAACGTGTCGAAGAACAAGGTCGCCTTCCTCAAAGCTTCGGGCATGAACCTTGCGGCTATGGTAGCGGTGCAAGGCTTGCTGGTAGCGTGCTGCTCTCACAGCTGCCCGGAGACGATCTTCCTCAAGGAGCGTTGCGTCATCTTGCCGCAATGGCTCTTGCTCAAGCTCATCATAAGAGAGCACTCGAGGTGACCCGTATATGAGTTTTGTGGGGAGAACTGCCTCTGCCCGTAAACCAGGGCAAAGGGTGCCTGGCTGGTGGCTCGATTTGGCATCGTTCTGATCGACCAAAGAACCACCGGCAACTCATCAATCCAGCGCCTTCCACTCTTGCGCAACCTGTCAAAAGTCTTCGTTCTTAAACCTAGCAGAACTTCAGCATTTGCCCTCTCCGCTTGGACGTTGCTCCGTGGATGTGCTACGGAAGCAAAACAGACCCTGCTGCCGAGATCCTCAATGTATTGTATGAAGGCGTGGCTTGTGAACTGTATGCCGTTGTTGGTGATGATCTTGTTGGGCACCCCAAAACGGCACACTAGTCCCTTGAAGAACTTGATGGCTGACTGCGCCGTCACCTTCCTCACTGCTTCCACCTCTGGCCACTTTGTGAACTTGTCAATTGCGACATACAAGTACTCAAAGCACCCGACAGCACGGGGGAAGGGGCCCAATATGTCGAGCCCCCAGACCGAGAAGGGCCAGGAGAGAGGGATAGTTTGAAGGGCTTGAGCTGGTTGATGAAGCTTCTTTGAATGGAACTGGCACGCTTCACACTTGGTTACTAGTGTCGTCGCATCCTGGAGGGCGGTGGGCCAGAAGAAGCCTTACCAGAAAGCCTTGCCAGCAAGGGCCCTCGATCCTATGTGGGAGCCACACATGCCTCTGTGTATCTCCGCCAACAGCTTTAGTCCTTCCTCCCGGGAGATGCACTTTAATTTCACCCCATTTAGTCTTTTTCTATACAATACGTTATCAACGAATTTGTACAGAGCAGACCGGCGGGCTACTCTTTCTGCCTCTTCCTGCTCCTCACGAAGCTCTCCTTCTTGGAGGAAACGGACGGTGTGTTGTGCCCATGCCGGAGCCTGTGGCTCAACGACAAGGACCAAAGGCATCTCTTTTGCCACGGGAGCGGCCGTCTCTACGACCATGACCTAAGGTCCTGCCGGAGTCGGTTGCCCTGCGGCAGGATCGGCTTCCATGGCAACATCTTCGCCGGCAGCTCCGGGGAGCTCGGTGGGGAAGTACTTGTCGGAGCCTAGCTTCTCTGTTTGCTCTGCCCGGCTGATGGCTCAACAGATGGTTGAGTTAAGTGAAGCACAAAAGTACCTGGTTCCACAGGTAGCTTGAGGGCAGCGCGCTTTGACAGGTAGTTGGCGATGTCGTTCTCCGTCCGAGGGACATGCTCCACTTGTATACCGTCAAAGCGCTCCTTCACTTTCCTTACCTCATCTACGTAAGCTTCCATCAACGGGCTTTGATAATCTTTGTTGATCTGCCTGACGACGAGCTGTGAGTTGCCCCTGACGATGAGCTTTTTAACTCCGAGGTCTGCCGCGATCCTGAGACGGCAAGCAAACCCTCGTACTCGACGGTGTTGTTGGTCGACATCTCCCGGGGGAAGTGCATCTAGATGACATACTTGAGGTGCTCTCCGGTGGGGGGACAAGCGGCACACTAGCACCGGCGCCTTGCAGCGAGAAGGCGCCATCAAAGTACATGATCCAGTTGCGGCTCGTCTGCCGGGGAGAGTGGTCTCCTGCACCTCTTCATCAGGCGTCGAGGTCCATTCTGCAAAAAACTCCGCCAAGACTCTGCTCTGAATCTTCGAGGTACTTTCGAACTTCAAACCGAAACTTGACAGCTCCAGGGCCCATTCCATGATCCTCCGTGTTGCATCTGGGTTATGCAGTATCCGTTGCAATGGTAGGCGGGTGACCACCGTGATCTCGTGCGCTTGGAAGTAATGGCGATGCTTCCTCGAAGCCATAAGGAGGCCAAAGAGCAGCTTTTGCACACCTGAGTACCTTGACCTAGCCCCTGCAAGAGGGAGCTGACGAAGTAAACTGGGTGATGTACCATTTTCTTCTTCCGCACCTCTTCACCCGGTCACGTGGGCCCTGTCGCACTGGCGTCAGCCTCTGCCGGGGACTCAGTCTTGCCGGGATCGAGCCCTGTCAGAGAGGGTTCCGGCTTGCCATCTGTTGACTCTGCTACTGCCGCTGCCTTCTCGTCGGCCTCTCTCTGCGCCACTAGTGCGGCGCTAACCACCTGATTTGTTAACACTAGATAAAGCAACAACAGTTCTTGTGGTTTGGGCGCAACCAGCACTAGGGTAGAGGAGAGGTATTTCTTCAAATCCTGCAGCACCGCCTCGGCCTCTGGGGTCCACTCCACTGGCCCTGCTTTCTTCATGATCTTGAAAAAAGGAAGGGCACGCTCCGCGGACTTGGAGATGAATCGGCTCATGGCAGCAACGCAGCTAGCAAGCCGACGCACGTCCTTGATCCGTTTGGGTGCCTCAATCTGCTCGATGGCCTTGATCTTATCTGGGTTTGCTTCAATCTCGCGCTGGGACACAAAGAACCCGAGAAGCTTGCCAGATGGGATACCGAAGACACACTTCTCAGGGTTCAGTTTGAGGTTGATCTTGCGCAGGTTTGCAAATGTTTCCTCCAGATCTTGCACAAGGGTTGCTTTGTCCTTGGTTTTGACCACTATGTCATCCATATAAGCTTCCATATTTCTATGTAGCAGGGGCTCAAAACCAATTTGGACCGCTCTTGCAAAGGTCGAGCCAGCACTCTTCAACCCGAAAGGCATCCGTAAAAAGCAATACGTACCACATGGGGTGATGAATGTTGTCTTCTCCTCATCCTATTTCGTCATGAAGATCTAGTGGTATCCCGAGTAGGCATCGAGGAATGATAACAGGTCACACCCAGTCGTGGAGTCGACAATCTGGTCGATGCGCGGTAACAGGAAGGGATCCTTTGGACAAGCCTTATTGATGTCTGTGTAATCAATACACAGTCTCCACTTCCCGTTTGCCTTGCGCACCACTACCGGATTGGCCAACCACGTCGGATGGAGTACTCCTCTTACCAAGCCTGCCGCCTCTAGTTTTCTGATCTCCTCCATGATGAACTCCTGCCTTTCCAGAGCTTGCTTCCTGACCTTCTGCTTGACGGGCCGCGCATGAGGACAGACAGCAAGATGGTGCACAATCACTTCCCTGGGAACGCCGGGGATGTCGGAGGCTTGCCATGCAAACACATCAACATTTGCCCGCAGGAAAGTGACGAGCTCGCTTTCCTATTTGCTATCGAGGGTGGAGCTTATGGTGAAAGCTCCCCCCGGGTCGTCCTCCTTGACGGGCACCTTCTTGGTCTCTGGTGGCGCAGCTCTGGACTTCTTGCTCTTGCCGGCGGAGCTCTCTAGCACTTCCTCAACGGGAGCGCAACACCCCGAAGAGGTGTGCTTGCCGGAGTAGGTGCGAGGGGTCTCACCGGTCTTCTTCCCTCCCGGGGCTCCGTCAGCGGGAGCAGGTGCCTTGGCGGCAGCTGCCGCAACTGCTTCCTGGTAGAGTTGGTCGGTGCAAATCAACACATCTTTCTTGTCGGAGGGGACAATGATGATGTTCATCGGCCCGGGCATCTTCAACATGTTGTAGGCGTAATGTCAAGCCGCCATGAATTTGGCTAGCGCCGGGTGGCCGAGGATCCCGTTGTAGGGCAAGGGGATCTCGGCTACATCGAAGACAATCCTCTCTGTCCTGTGGTTCAGCTCACCTCCGAACGTCACGGGCAGCGTGACCTTTCCCTTCGGCTGGATCCTCCCCGGGTTGACCCCTTGGAACATGCCCGTCTCCTCGAGGTCTCCATCAGGGATTTGCAGCCTCTTAATCACAACAGGAGAGATCAAGTTCAGACCGGCCCCGCCGTCAACTAGCATCTTCGTCACCTTGAGGTTGCGGATTGTTGGTGAGACCAACAACGGCAAGCACCCGACCGCGGTAGTGCGGTCAGGGTGTTCCTCAGTGTCAAAGATGATAGGCGTGTTGGACCATCTCAGCGGCTTCCGTGCATCGACCGATGGCTCCACTGATGTGATCTCACGCGCCCACTGCTTGAGCTGGCGGTGGGATATATGCAGCGAGGCGCCACCGTCGACGCACATGGCTTCTGTGGCTTTCTGTAACTCATAGTCGCCGGACTCATCGCCCGCGGCATGATCATCGTCTTCCTGCTTCTTGTTGCGGCCTCGAGCGGGCCTCTCTTGCTGATTATCTTTGCCATGGCGGCCTCCTTGGCTGCCATGCTTCTTGCCGGATCCCTCGGCACCCTCTTAACCCTTCTCCTTGTCCCGCTGCTCATATTCGGATTTCTGCTTCTCAGCGACTAGCTCTACTTGCCGGCAGTTCTAGAGATCGTGGCCTTTGGTGCGGTGGATCTTGCAATACTACTTGTCAGAGCCTCCTAGCTTGCCGGTAGCTGCCAAGGCCAGGCAAGCGGCACACCCAGCAACCTCCTTGCTGGGGTCACTTGCCTTGGGCTTCTTGGTGGCGCCGGTGTCGTCGAATCCCTCGACGGCAAGCACGGTCTTGCCATTGCACTTCCTGTTACGGCACCGGCCCTTCTTCACCGAGGTGGCGGTATCATCCGTGGAGTCGGTTTCCGCACCGTCGTCTTTGCCGGGGTACTTCCTTCCCTCTTCAGCGTGAGCGCATCGATCGGCCAGAACATAAAGTTTGGACACATCCCTGACCTTGTTCATTGCCAGCTCTTCACGCATCTTACGATTGCGCACATTCTGATGGAATGCACTGATCACGGCAGCAGGATGAACGTCGGGGATGTTGTACTGCACTCGGCTGAACCTTTCGTTGCATAAGTTTTCTGCTTCCTTATGGGGAATGATATGCAGATCACTTGCCTGGCCATGAGCTTGGTGGCCTCCGGTAAAGGCGCCAACAAACTCATGACACAGATCCGTGCAAGAAGAAATGGAGTCTACCGGCAAGTGCATCAACTATGACATAACATTAGGCTTAAGTTCCAACGGAAAGTAATTGGCAAGCACCTTGTCGTCGCGGGCCCCAGCAGCTTGCATTGCGATGGTGTAGATGTTGAGGAACTCCAACGGGTGAGTCTTGCCATTGCACTTTTTGCCAACGTCGGGTTTGAATGTGCGGTGGGAGGGCCACTGGAACTGCCGCAGCTCGCGGGTGAAGGTCGGACAACCTACCTTGTAGGGTAGGCCACCGTAGCCTCCCAGTGCTGGGTGGTCCTTAGTGGGCCCCGCCTGCCTATCCGACTGGTGGCGCGCGTCGCGCCGGCGCTTGATGATAGTTCGAGCGTCTTCATGAACTCGCTCCCGAAGAACCTGGCATTGATCGCGGTGGGTTCGCGGGTCGGACAACGCTATGGAGATATCATCACGAGCGTCATCGTGACGGACCGACACCCGCGGTGGTCGGGATGGAGGAGGGGAGTGCACCGTGGCCGCATCGCCTCCAGCCCGGCCTCCGCTGGCATGCGGTGGCCCGACGGAGCGACGGCCTACAGGTCCCGCCGGCCTCAACTCATCGTTGTTGGCGATGCCGACGAGGCTCCGAACGGTAGCCCTCCATTCGTCGAGCTTCTCCGCGGCGGGAGGAAAATCGAGGAGCAGATGCGTGCGTGCTAGGGCTTCTGCTGGCGTGGGTGGCGGTGAAAGCTGGGTGGACCGCGACGCGCCTCGACTTCTAACTGCGTTAGAAGGAGCCGCGTCACGGCCCCGCAGCCGTTCGCCATCCCCGTCAGCACCTCGGCGTGCATGCTGGCCTTCCTCATCGTGCGAAGGGTGCATGGGACTCTTCCCAGGACGATGCCTAGGATCACCAGCAGGGCGGCGCTGCTCGTCACGCACAACTTGAGAAGAGCACGTCGTGGGTGCCAGTGTTGGCGTCTTGGAGGCCGCCGCGCTGCCGTCTGGCGGACGGCGGCGCCCCTGGAGGGCCCCGCGCTTCCTGCGGGGGGCCCGACCCCGTCTCTGGAGCCGGCGACTGGTGGCTCGTCGCCTGGCACACGAACGACATCACTCGCTAGGGCTGGACTGCCAGGGAGATGGGGATGTTCGCGGGCTGCGCCACGGGTTCTCTCCGCGACTAGCCCGCTACTGGTCCGCACCGGTACTGGCAATCTGGTCCCGGACGAACTGACCGTCGTGGTCGTCTTTTCCTTAGGAGCCATGGCGATGAAGAACAGCTAGGTCAACTGCTAGACCATATTCTCACAATTGCGCCCCCCTACCTGGCGCGCCAAAGATGTCGCTGGGAAACGACACCTATGGGATCACAAGAATCCCTACTACGGTTGCGGGGCGCGGGGTTGTAAGAAGAGCAGGATTAGTAATTGACATGGTGATCGTTTACCCAGGTTCGGGTCACGAAGATGTGTAAACCCTAGTCCTGCTTGGTGGATGTATTGAGTGTTCTTGCGCTCTCGAACTAGCTATGGGTGCTATGAGGTTCGAAAGAGCCGAATCCTTTTCCTGTATGCCATGGGCCTCCTTTTATAGGCGAAAAGGGGTTGCCACAGTGGCACACAGGAGGTGGAAAGGCCCACAGTATTGCGAGCTTATCGCCCGTATTACAGGACAAGATGCATTTAATGCATGGCTTAGGTGTCCCTCACTTTATCGGGGACGGGGGCGCGGCTCGTCCCGTCCATCGCCGCTCCTCCTCGCTTCGACACGCGCCCCACCAGCGATGCATGCGGTGCCATGTAGGCAGGCAAGCAGCTGATGTGGCGCGGTGGTGGAGCCTCCACGAAGATCTGCATGCCACCACGCAGGTGCATGCTGAGTTGGCCTGGAAGCTGCATGTTGCCACGCAGGTGCCTGCCCAGCTGGTTGGGCTGGTAGCTGCACGCAAACGGTGGCGGGGAGTTGGTTGGCACGGGCCTGGCAGTGGCCCTGCTGTCATCCTCTGGCGAGGGTCTTGTCGGGCGGCCCGGCAAGGGTCTTGCCGGGTGGCCCAGCAAGGGTCTTGCCGTGATGCGCTGGCATCCCCGGCAAGGGCCTTGTCGGGGGTCTTGTTGGTTTCTACGGTGAAGATCTCGGCAGGGAATGTTGCCTTCCAATCCTCATCTGATCTTGAGCATTCTATGTCTTCACAAAGATCTGCATGCCACCATGGGGGTGCCTCCCGAGCCCTGGCCCAACGTAGTTGTTGGTGTTGGAGACCGTGGCTCGAGGGTGACCCGCTCCGCTGGTGTGGGCGAGTTGCCCCGGCAAGGGCCTTGCCGGGGCTGCTGAGGTTGCCCCCGGCAAGGTTCTTGCCGGGGAAACCTGCTTCGTCCATCTGCCCTTTGCGGCCTTGGTCCTTGATGTTGTCTTGTTTGTCCCGAGCTATTGTCTTCTTTCTGACTTCCCTCCTTTGCCCTGCTATGTGTGGCCGTGGCGTGTGGCTCTGACTGCCCGTGCACAAGTAAAGGGTTCAAAAGGAGAGCCCCTACTTTTGTACACCGACATCGATATGCCAAAAGTAATCACATGAAATATACAGTAAAAGCCAGTGTGATGTGTGTGTGGCTACAACTAGTCTAACTACACATCCTCATATAACATATCAAGGACGCACCATCTTACCAGATTAACCATTCGACTTACCAATGCAATATGGGAAGAAAGAAGTATTGGGACTGCGTATCCAAGCAATTGATGCCATGGACTCCTTCGTACAACCTTGTAAGCGAAAAAAAAGTTGCAGTGTGCCTGTACAAAGAACTAGCATAAGTTCAGTTACCTGCTTCTCGGAATTTCAGTTAGACACTTATTGCAAAATTGTTCAATTATGTTGCTTGGCTTAATTTAGTTTGCTACTAATTACATAATGCCACAACCTGTTAATCATATTGTTGACTGCGCCTATCTATGTGTTTGATACTTACTGTTAAGAATTACCTGTTTGCCTTAACTTAAATATCTACTTGTTTGTTTAACTGCTTTGTTGCTGCAACAGCGGGTTACAATAATGTTAATAACTACTTTTCAGCATCCAACTGAGACTCTTTAATTCCTTGTTTGTTTAACTGGTTTGTTGTTATAACTCCCAGTTGAGATGTTTTGCTAACTTCAACTTTTCTGAATCCAATCAGAACTTTAATGGCAAAACAGGTTAGCCCAAGATCAAAGAGCGAGGTCCCCATGGATGTTGCATCATCCCACAGCAGTGGCACCGGCCCAATCATGCATTATGAATTGCCAACTGTTGATGCTCTACAGGCTAAACTAGTGATAGAAAGAGATTCTGCTTCTGCACTTAGAGATGAAGTTGACATGTTGAGGAAGCAAACAGCACAATCACAAGCAGTACTCAAGACAACCATTAAATATTTGGTGGATTTCAAAACGAAGCAAGCTGAGACTGACCAGATTGTTAAGGTCCTGAAGGAAAAAGGGAAATTAAATTCCTACTTGGTAAATCATAGGTAAAATGTTCTTTCCATCGTTGAATAACCTTTGTGTTGTCTGTTCATGTAATCAATCAAACCATTTGTTTTAGAGATCATGTAATAATTGTTTTTTTTTGTTTTTTGGTTTGTAATTTTATTTGAGCACAAGTCTGTATTAATTGATAAGACTCAGAGACATTTCATTTGGATTGTTGTGCCAGACCTACAAATATGCCAATCGGGTTGAATGTGCATTTAGCAATAGTAGTAGTATAGATGGACCATAAGTGGCACGCATCGGAAAGGGCCAAGATGATGGCTAAAAAAAGGATGTTGTTGTAGCCAAAAAAAGTATAGCGGCCTGGCTTATGTATGTTATTTGATATTATTGATCCATATACTCTATAAGTGTTTATATGTCTGTTAGTTCTGTACATTCTTGGTTGATTGACTCGGTATTTGAATCTTGATACATCGCTTGTGTACATATCTAAATGGGAGTACACATTATGCTGCGTGTGACATTTGAGTTGGACATGAAGTGTTCCAAATATTCGAATTCACCTTAAACTGGATTCTAGCTTCTGAATTTGAGTATCGGCATTTGTAAACCATATTCATATATGACAGTGGAATACATCTTTGTCGTCCTTTTGAAGATATATAAAAACACATAGAATGATTTATAAAGATTCAATATAGGAATACAAAATGGATTCGAATTTAGTTGCCAGGGTAAACATGGATGCTTATTGTCCCAAAATTCGAAAGAAGCGGCAAAATGTCCACTCCCACATCGGCTGCCCGAAGCCAAGTGTTTGGGAGATGGAAATTACTGTCTACCCATTACACGGACAATCCATCGGCCCGATTTCCACTGCTCTAAATAGGGGTAGGCTAGTAACTTCAATTAGACATGACACGACCGCCTCTGAGCCCATTCCGACATGGTGGGCGTCAAACATGGGCGGCAAAACACATTTGATTCAAGCTCGTCCGAAAGACCTCTGTTTCTCCCTCCATTCCCCATTCATACACGATGGGCGGCAAAACAAACTCGACTCGGCCGAAATCGATGTAGGCAAATATTTTCAACAGGGACAGGTTTGTAACTTCACTCAGACGTGACACAACCGCCCTACCTGTCAGCCCCGTTCATACACCATGGGCGCCAACCATGGGCGCCAACCACCCTCTCCTCACCCGAAATTGCTCTAGGCAAATATTGGCGAGATGTGAGATTACCATCCTATCCCCAACCAACGAGGCGTCCAAATTTTAAACGGGGACTAAGTTCGTAACTTTCCCATATTTCAGACAGGCGTGTCCCAAAAATATGGTTCCCTGTACCTCTCCCTCCATTTTCCCATTCATACACTGTCCGCGCTAAAACACCCCATCCCCACACCAGCCTCCGTCCGCCATCCCATCCATCGCCGCCGTCCTCCACCACATCCATCGCCACCGTCCTCCACCATGCCGGAGCGCCTACCAAGACCGCGTCGTCCACTGCTAGAGATGGACGTTTCTCATCCACGGCGACGGACCAATAGCCTTGCATCACGTCCTCTCGCTTCATCGGCGCCGTCGTCCTCTTTGCTGGGGCCGCTCACACGACCTTCTCTTCCACCGCAACCGGACTTATCCCCTGATGCACCCGTCTACCGTCGCAGATCTGCTTCAACGCCACCGACAGCCATCGCACCGCCGATGCCTACACGGCGCCGCAAGAGAGGTGGTACTTCATATCTCCTCAACTTTTTGATCTCAACCAGAAAATAGATCTTAACTTGGTTACTCTACTTTCTTTTCAGCTCTTAGAATTTAGTTCTTAGTTCGAAGCAAACAATGGATGCTAAATATCATTTCTCCGGTTTGCAGCTTCAAATCTGCCATGGCACAGCCATAATACGGTTTTAATTGATCATGCTTAGGGTTTAATTGATCATGTTGGTTCCGTGGTGGTTTCTTTAATAGAAATCGGAGGGGAAACCCTCTTTTGCTAAAAAATATGCTTAGAGTTTCCCCCTTTTATGATCACTATACGATCAGAATATGTGCTTCGTGTCATAATAACACTGCTCCACCCATCAAGCTAAACAAGCTTAGTTGTTCAAATATGAATCTGATATTATTAAAACAGAGTTGTTTAATTGGTCAGCTAAATGTTCCTAAATTAGTTTCGAAAATGCATGTTCGTCGCTCGGGTGTGTATCTCTACAGGGTGCCCATAGTGGGCCGGCCCACCCTGGGATTTTGGGTCGTCCCAGGCCTCGATTCCCCTCTGTTCTGCTGCGCGCTTCCGATCTCTACTCGCCCCCAGCCGCCTGCCTCGCTGGCGACTTGCCGTCCCTAGACGGCATTACTCTAGGAGCAGACGCCGGACTAATAGGAGGCCAGGAGCCGCTCGCCCAACATCATCACCGCTGCCCGGGCACGCCACCGTGCCTACCTTCCCAATCCGTTCAGGGCTCAGGCGTGCAGCACCCACCAAGCCAACCCGATTTATCCTGAGATACGTCCTCAACACTCAGCAGCCACTCCTCATCACCCATTTTTAATTGATTCATTACTCATTAGGCAGCACTGTCATTAGGGTTTGTTGTGTGCTCAGTGCTACCTACACTTAATGGTTCATATGTATTTCGGTAATCTTTAGTACCTCTAAAGTTCACAGGGTTTTCAAAATTCTGGCCCTCGGAACAGACACTAGTCATTTTGGATTGTTGGTCGTAGTGACATTGACCCAGATTACTAATGCAAGCCAGGTTTGTTGACAATTTTACTTGTCTTTCTTACTCATTCGATATAATATCCAATTATTCACGTCGATTAGTTGCAAACAATAAGTGCTAGACAAACTTCTTCATTCAGATTTTGGACGGTCTCTTACTGCAGTTACAATCTGCATACTTGTCCTAGTAAGCTCACAAGTAAATGATTGATTCACTACATCTATGCTTTCCTTGTCATATTTGTTGTCAATATTCTTTTAGGGTGGACCACCCTGTTTCTAAATACTGGAACCGTAGACATGAGTGAATAGTATTTCTCTATGTGATCTCTTCCATCATGTGTGGGCAACGAACACTGCGTTGTATAGAAAGAAAGTGTCATTTCCAACTTTTACATAGGTTTCGATCTTTTACATGGAATACAATCTGCCTACTTGCTTTGTGTCGCACTACCAACACTCCACCCTTGAAGCTAAACATTATGCCACTCATAATTGCTTAGTTTATTTGTTCAAATACGAATTTCATATGATTCTAATGTTCCTGCTTCAGTTTTGAAATGTGTGCTGGCCTGTTATAGAGACATAAGGGGTTTGTATTTCTGTGTGTGGTCTGGTCAGCAGGTTGGGGAGGTGAACTTTGCATATGCAGGGGTTTATAGGGAGAAACTCTTCGAGTTGAATCCGTAATGCATTCCATAGATAATCTGACTACTTTTTATGTTTTCATGAATCTTAGATTCTGAACAGCACATAATGATTATGAGCTTGCGCGCATGAAAAGAATAAAGCAGAACAATGCCATGGCTGTCAAACTTGGCATTAAGGGACTGAAATCAAGTCTGGATGCAATGCAATGCAAACGCTCTCCACCTACAGATTCATGCTCATAATATAATCCTAACAGTGATTCTGAGCTAGAGGGAGACCTAAGTCAATGTAGCTCCCTAGTGGAGGAGTCAGAGGAAGATGCCCTATCTTATTCAACCATCAAGGTACTTGCTCTAACTTTACAAGGTTACATTGCTCGCACATATCTTGCAACTGATGCTTTGCATTGCTTCTACTTTGTTGAACTGCCATTAGCTTAGTTTACACATCGTGTATGTGAATACGCCCTGCCTATCCATTTTCAGTACATATTCCATCTATCATCATACAATATTTATCCATTCAAATGATGTTCTTGTGTATCAGACGTTCAAAAGGAAGAGGGCGATTGCTGATCGTGGAGGAGCACAAACAAAGTATTTGGAAAAGGTAGTGACACCTGATAAATCAAATAGCCCATTAGGTGTAGTTGCAATATCACCTGACCCACAAAACACCCCAACTCTAGCAGACTCTAGCCCTACTACACAGGTCATTTCTGATGCCCCAACTCAGTAGACCCCAACTGTAGCAAACAATATGATTATGCCAGTTGACATAGCACCAGCTGTACGGCGCAAAACCCCCATTCCAGCAAAGAGTACACCAAATCCAGTTGCCAAATCCCTTTTCGAACCAGAGAGAGCCCCAATTGCAGCAAATAGGACCCCTATTCCACTTCTTCCCAGTTTAGAAGACGAAGCTTATGTTGTTGTCAGGAACTTTGTGCGCATCTTTCCTTCATGGAAAGATTATACCACAGACACAGAACAATTTCCAGTCTTCCTCCGCAACTTACGCCTAAGTAATGTACTAATGTTATTCATGGTCATTACTGCATATGTTTCTGCTGACAGAAGACACAAGATTTCATTCTTTTAAATAGGCGAGGAGCAAACTGGATTGTGATGACGAGCATGTTGGGTTTCGTAGTAATTTCAAAAAATTTCCTACGCGCACACAGGATCATGTGATGCATAGCAACGAGAGGAGAGTGTTGTCTACGTACCCAACGCAGACCGACTGCGGAAGCGATGACACGACGTAGAGGAAGTAGTCGTACGTCTTCACGATCCAACCGATCAAGTACCGAAACTACGGCACCTCCGAGTTCGAGCACACGTTCAGCTCGATGACGATCCCCGGACTCCGATCCAGCAAAGTGTCGGGGAAGAGTTTCGTCAGCACGACGGCGTGGTGACGATCTTGATGAACTACAGCAGCAGGGCTTCGCCTAAACTCCGCTACAGTATTATCGAGGAATATGGTGGCAGGGGGCACCGCACACGGCTAAGGAATCGATCACGTGGATCAACTTGTGTCAACTTGTGTGTTTAGAGGTGCCCCTGCCTCCGTATATAAAGGAGGAGAGGAGGGGAGGCTGGCCGGCCAAAGAGGGAGGCGCAGGAGAGTCCTACTCCCTCTGGGAGTAGGATTCCTCCCCCCAATCCTAGTCCAACTAGGATTCCTCGGAGGGGAAGGGAGAGAGGGGGGCGGCCACCTTCTCCTAGTCCTAATAGGACTAGGGGAGGGGAAAGAGGCGCAGCCACCTTGGGCTGCCCCTTTCTCCTTTCCACTAAGGCCCATGATGGCCCATATGGCTCCCGGGGGGTTCCGGTAACCTCCCGGTAACCCGGTAAAATCCCGATTTCACCCGGAACAATTCCGATGTCCAAACATAGGCTTCCAATATATCAATCTTTACGTCTCGACCATTTCGAGACTCCTCGTCATGTCCGTGATCACATCCGGGACTCCGAACAACCTTCGGTACATCAAAATGCATAAACTCATAATATAACTGTCATCGTAACCTTAAGCGTGCGGACCCTACGGGTTCGAGAACAATGTAGACATGACCGAGACATGTCTCTGGTCAATAACCAATAGCGGGACCTGGATGCCCATATTGGCTCCTACATATTCTACGAAGATCTTTATCGGTCAGACCGCATAACAACATACGTTGTTCCCTTTGTCATCGGTATGTTACTTGCCCGAGATTCAATCGTCGGTATCCAATACCTAGTTCAATCTCGTTAACGGCAAGTCTCTTTACTCGTTCCGTAATACATCATCTCACAACTAACATATTAGTTGTAATGCTTGCAAGGCTTATGTGATGTGTATTACCGAGAGGGCCCAGAGATACCTCTCCGACAATCGGAGTGACAAATCCTAATCTCGAAATACGCCAACCCAACATCGACCATTGGAGACACCTGTAGTACTCCTTTATAATCACCCATTTACGTTGTGACGTTTGGTAGTACCCAAAGTGTTCCTCCGGTAAACGGGAGTTGCATAATCTCATAGTCATAGGAACATGTATAAGTCATGAAGAAAGCAATAGCAACATACTAAACGATCAGGTGCTAAGCTAATGGAATGGGTCATGTCAATCAGATCATTCTACTAATGATGTGACCTCGTTAATCAAATAACAACTCATTTGTTCATGGTTAGGAAACATAACCATCTTTGATTAACGAGCTAGTCAAGTAGAGGCATACTAGTGACACTCTGTTTGTCTATGTATTCACACATGTATTATGTTTCCGGAAAATACAATTCTAGCATGAATAATAAACATTTATCATGATTATAAGGAAATAAATAATAACTTTATTATTGCCTCTAGGGCATATTTCCTTCAGTCTCCCACTTGCACTAGAGTCAATAATCTAGTTCACATCGCCATGTGATTTAATAGCAATAGTTCACATCACCTTGTGATTAACACCCATAGTTCACATCAATATGTGATCAACACCCAAAGGGTTTACTAGATTCAGTAATCTAGTTCACATCGCTATGTGATTAACACCCAAGGAGTATTAAGGTGTGATCATGTTTTGCTTGTGAGAAAATTTTAGTCAACGGGTCTGTCACATTCAGATCCGTAAGTATTTTTGCAAATATTTATGTCAACAATGCTCTGCATGGAGCTACTCTAGCTAATTGCTCCCACTTTCAATATGTATCCAGATCGAGACTTAGAGTCATCTGGATCAGTGTAAAAGTTTGCACTGATGTAACTTTTACAACAAACTCTTTTATCACCTCCATAATTGAGAAACATCTCCTTAGTCCTTACTAAGGATATTCTTGACCAATGTCCAGTGATCTACTCCTAGATCACTATTGTACTCCCTTGCCAAATACAGAGCAAGGTATACAATAGGTCTGGTACAAAGCATAGCATACTTTATAGAACCTATGACTGAGGCATATGGAATGACTTTTCATTCTCTTTCTATTTTCTACTGTGGTCGGGATTTGAGTCTTACTCAATTTCATACCTTTGCAACACAGGCAAGAACTCTTTCTTTAACTGTTCCATTTTGAACTTCTTCAAAATTTTGTCAAGGTATGTGCTTTGTGAAAGTCCAATTAAGCGTCTTGATCTATCTCTATAGATCTTAATGCCTAATATGTAAGCAGCTTCACCGAGGTCTTTCATTGAAAAACTTTTATTCAAGTATCCCTTTATGCTATCCAGAAATTCTATATCATTTCCAATCAGTAATATGTCATCCACATATAATATCAGAAATGCTACAGAGCTCCCACTCACTTTCTTGTAAATACAGGCTTCTCCGAAAGTCTGTATAAAACCAAATGCTTTGATCACACTATCAAAACGTTTATTCCAACTCCGAGAGGCTTGCACCAGTCCATAAATGGATCGCTGGAGCTTGCACACTTTGTTAGCTTCCTTTGGATCGATAAAACCTTCTGGTTGCATCATATACAACTCTTCTTCCAGAAATCCATTCAGGAATGCAATTTTGACATCCATTTGCCAAATTTCATAATCATAAAATGCGGCAATTGCTAACATGATTCGGACGGACTTAAGCATCGCTACGGGTGAGAAGGTCTCATCGTAGTCAATTCCTTGAACTTGCCAAAAACCTTTTGCGACAAGTCGAGCTTTGTAGACAGTAACATTACCATCAGCGTCAGTCTTCTTCTTAAAGATCCATTTATTCTCAATTGCTTGCCGATCATCGGGCAAGTCAACCAAAGTCCATACTTTGTTCTCATACATGGATCCCATCTCAGATTTCATGGCTTCTAGCCACTTTGCGGAATCTGGGCTCACCATCGCTTCTTCATAGTTCGTAGGTTCATCATGATCTAGTAGCATGACCTCCAGAACAGGATTACCGTACCACTTTGGTGCGGATCTTACTCTGGTTGATCTACGCGGTTCAGTAGTATCTTGATCTGAAGTGTCATGATCATTATCATTAGCTTCCTCACTAAGTGGTGTAGGTATCACTGAAACAGTTTTCTGTGATGAACTACTTTCCAGTAAGGGAGCAGGTACAGTTACCTCGTCAAGTTCTACTTTCCTCCCACTCACTTCTTTCGAGAGAAATTCCTTCTCTAGAAATGATCCATTCTTAGCAACGAATGTTTTTGCCTTCGGATCTGTGATAGAAGGTGTACCCAACAGTTTCCTTTGGGTATCCTATGAAGACACATTTCTCCGATTTGGGTTCGAGCTTATCAGGTTGAAGTTTTTTTCACATAAGCATCGCAGCCCCAAACTTTAAGAAACGACAACTTTGGTTTCTTGCTAAACCACAGTTCATAAGGCGTCGTCTCAACGGATTTTGATGGTGCCCTATTTAACGTGAATGCAGCTGTCTCTAATGCATAACCCCAAAACGATAGTGGTAGATCGGTAAGACACATCATAGATCGCACCATATCTAATAAAGTACGGTTATGACGTTCGGACACACCATTATATTGTGGTGTTCTAGGTGGCATAAGTAGTGAAACTATTTCACATTGTTTTTAACTGAAGGCCAAACTCGTAACTCAAATACTCTTCTCTACGATCAGATCGTAGAAACTTTATTTTCTTGTTACGATGATTTTTCACTTCACTCTGAAATTCTTTGAACTTTTCAAATGTTTCAGACTTATGTTTCATCAAGTAGATATACTCATATCTGCTCAAATCATCTGTGAAGATCAGAAAATAATGATACCTGTCGAGAGCCTCAATATTCATCGGACTACATACATCAGTATGTATGATTTTCAACAAATCTATTGCTCGCTCCATTGTTCCGAAGAACAGAGTCTTTAGTCATCTTGCCCATGAGGCATGGTTCGCAAGCATCAACTGATTCATAATCAAGTGATTCCAAAAGCCCATCAGTATGGAGTTTCTTCATGCGCTTTACACCAATATGACCTAAACGGCAGTGCTACAAACAAGTTGCACTTATCATTATTAACTTTGCATCTTTTGGTTTCAATATTATGATTATGTGTATCACTATGATCGAGATCCAACGAACTATTTTCATTGGGTGTGTAACCATATAAGGTTTCATTCATGTAAACAGAACAACAATTTATTCTCTTACTTAAATGAATAACCGTATTACAATGAACATGATCAAATCATATTCATGCTCAACGCCAACACCAAATAACACTTATTCAGGTTCAACACTAATCCCGAAAGTATAGGGAGTGTGCGACGATGATCATATCAATCTTGGAACCACTTCCAACATACATCGTCACTTCACCCTTAACTAGTCTCTGTTTATTCTGCAACTCCCGTTTTGAGTTACTAATCTTTAGCAACTGAACTAGTATCAAATACTGAGGGGTTGCTATAAACACTAGTAAAGTACACATCAATAACATGTATATCAAATATACTTATGTTCACTTTGCCATCCTTCTTTTCCGCCAATCACTTGGGGTAGATCCGCTTCCAGTGACCAGTCCCTTTGCAGTAGAAGCACTTAGTCTCAGGCTTAGGACCAGACTTGGGCTTCTTCACTTGAGCAACAACTTGCTTGCTGTTCTTCTTGAAGTTCCCCTTCTTCCCTTTGCCCTTTTCTTGAAACTAGTGGTCTTGTCAATCATCAACACTTGATGCTCTTTCTTGATTTCTACCTTCGTCGATTTCAATATCACGAAGAGCTCGGGAATCGTTTTCGTCATCCCTTGCATACTATAGTTCATCATGAAGTTCAGTAACTTAGTGATGGTGACTAGAGAATTCTGTCAATCACTATCTTATCTGGAAGATTAACTCCCACTTGATTCAAGCAATTGAAGTACCCAGACAATCTGAGCACATGCTCACTAGTTGAGCGATTCTCCTCCATCTTTTAGCTATAGAACTTGTTGAAGACTTCATATCTCTCAACTCGGGTATTTGCTTGAAATATTAACTTCAATTACTGGAACATCTCATATGGTCCATGATGTTCAAAACATCTTTGAAGTCCCGATTCTAAGCCGTTAAGCATGGTGCACTTAAACTATCAAGTAGTCATCATATTGAGCTAGCCAAACGTTCATAACGTCTGCATCTGCTCCTGCAATAGGTCCGTCACCTAGCGGTGCATCAAGGACATAATTCTTCTGTGCAGCAATGAGGATAAACCTCAGATCGCGGATCAAATCCGCATCATTGCTACTAACATTTTTCAACACAATTTTCTCTAGGAACATATCAAAATAAACACAGGGAAGCAACAACGCGAGCTATCGATCTACAACATAATTTGCAAAATACTACCGGGACTAAGTTCATGATAAATTTAAGTTCAATTAATCATATTACTTAAGAACTCCCACTTAGATAGATATCCCTCTAATCTTCTGAGTGATCACGTGATCCAAATCAACTAAACCATAACCGATCATCACGTGAGATGGAGTAGTTTCATTGGTGAACATCTTTATGTTGATCATATCTACTATATGATTCACGCTCGACCTTTCGGTCTCCGTGTTCCGAGGCCATATCTGCATATGCTAGGCTCGTCAATTTTAACCTGAGTATTCTGCGTGCGCAACTGTTTTGCACCCGTTGTATTTGAACGTAGAGCCTATCACACCCGATCATCACGTGGTGTCTCAGCACGAAGAACTTTCGCAACGGTGCATACTCAGGGAGAACACTTCTTGATAATTTAGTGAGAGATCATCTTATAATGCTACCGTCAATCAAAGCAAGATAAGATGCATAAAAAGATAAACATCACATGCAATCAATATAAGTGATATGATATGGCCATCATCATCTTGTGCTTGTGATCTCCATCTCCGAAGCACCGTCATGATCACCATCGTCACCGGCGCGACACCTTGATCTCCATCGTAGTATCGTTGTCGTTTCGCCAATCTTATGCTTCCACGACTATCACTACCGTTTAGTAATAAAGTAAAGCATTACATCGCGATTGCATTGCATACAATAAAGCGACAACCATATGGCTCCTGCCAGTTGCCGATAACTCGGTTACAAAACATGATCATCTCATACAATAAAATTCAGCATCATGCCTTGACCATATCACATCACAACATGCCCTGCAAAAACAAGTTAGACGTCCTCTACTTTGTTGTTGCATGTTTTACGTGGCTGCTACGGGCTTAAGTAAGAACCAATCTCACCTACGCATCAAAACCACAACGATAGTTTGTCAAATAGACTCCGTTTTAACCTTCGCAAGGACCGGGCGTAGCCATACTTGGTTCAACTAAAGTTGGAGAGGCAGTCGCCCGCAAGCCATCTCTGTGCAAAGCACGTCGAGGGAACCGGTCTCGCGTAAGCGTACGCGTAAGGTTGGTCCGGGTCGTCTCGTCCAACAATACCGCCGAACCAAAATATGACATGCTGGTAGGCAGTATGACTTGTATCGTCCACAACTCACTTGTGTTCTACTCGTGTATATAACATCAACATCATTAACCTAGGCTCTGATACCACTGTTGGGTTTCGTAGTAATTTCAAAAATTTTCCTACGCGCACACAGGATCATGTGATGCATAGCAACGAGAGGAGAGTGTTGTCTACGTACCCAACGCAGACCGACTGCGGAAGCGATGACACGACGTAGAGGAAGTAGTCGTACGTCTTCACGATCCAACCGATCAAGTACCGAAACTACGGCACCTCCGAGTTCGAGCACACGTTCAGCTCGATGACGATCCCCGGACTCCGATCCAGCAAAGTGTCGGGGAAGAGTTTCGTCAGCACGACGGCGTGGTGACGATCTTGATGAACTACAGCAGCAGGGCTTCGCCTAAACTCCGCTACAGTATTATCGAGGAATATGGTGGCAGGGGGCACCGCACACGGCTAAGGAATCGATCACGTGGATCAACTTGTGTCAACTTGTGTGTTTAGAGGTGCCCCTGCCTCCGTATATAAAGGATGGAGGAGGAGGAGGCCGGCCAAGGCAAAGGTGCGGCCAGGATAGGGAGTCCTACTAGGACTCCAAGTCCTAGTAGGAGTCCACCAAGAGGGGAGGAAGGGAGAAGGAATAGGAGGAGAAGGAGAGGTGGCCGGCCCCCTTTTCCCTAGTCCAATTCGGACCAAAGGGGAGGGGGGGCGCAGCAGCCTTTTTCCTCTTCCCACTAAAGCCCATCAAGGCCCATTACTTCTCCCGTAACTACCCGGTACTCCGAAAAATACCCGAATCACTCGGAACCTTTCCGATGTCTGAATATAGTCGTCCAATATATCGATCTTTACGTCTCGACCATTTCGAGACTCCTCGTCATGTCCCCGATCTCATCCGGGACTCCGAACTCCTTCGGTACATCAAAATGCATAAACTCATAATATAACTGTCATCGTAACCTTAAGCGTGCGGACCATACGGGTTCGAGAACAATGTAGACATGACCAAGACACGTTTCCGGTCAATAACCAATAGCGGGACCTGGATGCCCATATTGGCTCCTACATATTCTACGAAGATCTTTATCGGTCAGACCGCATAACGACATACGTTGTTCCCTTTGTCATCGGTATGTTACTTGCCCGAGATTTGATCGTCGGTATCCAATACCTAGTTCAATCTCGTTACCGGCAAGTCTCTTTACTCGTTCCGTAATACATCATCTCACAACTAACATATTAGTTGTAATGCTTGCAAGGCTTATGTGATGTGTATTACCGAGAGGGCCCAGAGATACCTCTCCGACAATCGGAGTGACAAATCCTAATCTCGAAATACGCCAACCCAACATCGACCATTGGAGACACCTGTAGTACTCCTTTATAATCACCCATTTACGTTGTGACGTTTGGTAGTACCCAAAGTGTTCCTCCGGTAAACGGGAGTTGCATAATCTCATAGTCATAGGAACATGTATAAGTCATGAAGAAAGCAATAGCAACATACTAAACGATCAGGTGCTAAGCTAATGGAATGGGTCATGTCAATCAGATCATTCTACTAATGATGTGACCTCGTTAATCAAATAACAACTCATTTGTTCATGGTTAGGAAACATAACCATCTTTGATTAACGAGCTAGTCAAGTAGAGGCATACTAGTGACACTCTGTTTGTCTATGTATTCACACATGTATTATGTTTCCGGAAAATACAATTCTAGCATGAATAATAAACATTTATCATGATTATAAGGAAATAAATAATAACTTTATTATTGCCTCTAGGGCATATTTCCTTCAGAGCAAGGGTTGGTTGCGCTTTTCAAGCACTCATTGATGAAGTATCGTTCCTACCTAAGGCAAGCGCACTTCGATGGCAAGCCTCTGAACGAAATTTCTGTAAAGTCTCCGGTGCTACATTTATCCGACGGTGACTGGAATAATCTTGTTACACATTGGTCTCGGCTGCAACGTAAGGTACTGTCTATGATATCACATCACAATTTGAACTACATTTCTGCATTTGCCTTAATGTCTCACTTGTACGAAAACTGTTAGCAGAAGAACATTCGTTCTCAAGGGACCACAGAATCTCGCAACTATACTGCACACTGCATTGCTCTTGTGAGTACCTCTTGCCTTGTATGACCATACTTACTTTCATAGCTGTTTGATTATGTAGCATCACTGCACATGTTAGCCTCGTAATTATCCATTTGGTGGACATTATAAGATCTGAATGGACTCTTACATAAATTTAGAATCAACCCAATGCTTTTGAAGAGGTTTAGCTCTGTAGTCCTCTTGTAAGGACTGAACGTGGTCTATCACTATACTTACATTAACAGCTACTCCCTCCGTCCCATAATATAAGAACGTTTTGTACAGTACACCAGTGTTCAAAACACTCTTGTATTATGGGAAGAGGGATTGGTTCATTTTGTAGCATTCTGCATCTTATCTCCCTCGCCCACCATTTACTAAAAAACATCAGATCTATATTTACTCTTACCAACAAGTAGAATACACAGACAATGCCAGTGCAGAAGTGTAGCCCATTGCTCTTGTCAGTACATTTTGTCTTGTAACGCTTGTACTTCCAGGGATTGGTAGTTGATTATGTAGCATCAATCTGCATCTTATCTTCATTATCCTCTATCCCTTCCGGTATTATCATATCTATAATTACTCTCTACAAAATGTAGAGTACAGGCAATGCTTATGAAGAAGATTATGTGCTGGAATTCTTGAGTTATCCTTCCCTTGACATGGAGAAGGGCATTATAAAGCCGGTGTTAACTGTTAATGTAAGTCAGTCCTTCTAAAGCCTTTATCCTCAACTGCTGTTTAATTTGCTCATACTCCCTATCGTTTACTGCTGTTTAGTTTGTTGTTTCTACCAAAATGCATGTTCGCAAGAACCGTGAGTTCTAAGTTTTACTTGTAAAACCAAATTCCTTATTCATACCATGCACATTACTTAATACTCCCTATATGTATGCTTGTTTTTGTGGATCTATAATCCAGTGTGTGGTGAAGTAGCCCACGTTTGCACCTTGTCATCTCCTGTTTTATCTTACTGATGTGGCTGATGATATGAACAACATGCCATGCACATTATCCAAAATAGATACAATGATTTTATTTGCCCTTCATCTATGCTTTGTTATGTTAACATGGTAATCCAATAGTGTGGTGAAGCTCCCCGCATTATGAACAATGCCAAATTATGCTATTGATATTTTGAACTTACTCTTTATTTTCTAATTTCAAATTGGATGGAATTGACAGCACAGTTATCATCTTTGTTTATACACGTGCAAAACATGTCATCTCTCTGCTTTGTTTCAGGGTGATATGCCTGACGGCATGCACAAGTCTGCTGAAGGCTCTGAGACAAACCCAACATATATTGCAGCAAAGAAGGCAAAACATCTTGAAGATAGCGAGACAACCCCAAAGTCTTGTCTTGATGCAGTGTTCAAGTTACTTGAGACTAATAGTCAGACAAGCTCACAGAATTTGTTGTCTGAATCAGTTCGACTTCTTCAGTCACAAGTTCTAGCAGAAAGGCATTCTACAACTCAACTTTGACTTGAAGTCCTATCTCTAAGAAAGATTGCGGAGAACACCAATGAGAACCTCATCGCTAAACAGCTACACCTGGAAGCTATGACCGACATGCTAGGCCGGTCTCACAGCCTTGCTCAGCAGCTTGCGCAGCAGTTTCCCCGCAAGGCTAACCTTTCTTGAACTGTCTTGGAAGTGGTCTCGGTTCGGTATTATTTTTTTACGCTGCAATGGTGCCCAGTTTTTGTATTCTGCTTCTTCATTGCGTTTTATGATCACTGGTGGCGAACTTCGATGCCCAGTGGATGTAATATACCGTAAATCCTTTATTGTATAGTGTAGGTTTATTCTTAGTTACTATGCTGTAATTTCTTTATTGTATAGAGTAGGTTTGTTCTTAATTCCTACTAGTTACTGCCATCATTCGCTATCTGAAAAAAATCAGATGTAGTCGACCAGGCCGAAACATTCGACTCTAACAGGCCTGGTTTTTAGTGGGCCACAATTGGGCCGGCCTGCATCTTTCTTGGGCCCAAATGATTGGGGCCTTCACACATTGCGCCAGGCCCAAACTTACACCGGCCTATATTTTAGTTGGGCCTTTTGTCAACCCAGCGCTTAGTTTGGCCCAGGTAGCGTTGGGCCATTAACAGGCTGAATATTGTACTGGCCTGTTATGGCCGAGATGAAACCACGGGCCTTTAGCAGGCCAAAATGCATGTTGGTTCTCAATTTTCACTAGTCGTCAACGGGCCTTCAGTAGGCCGAATTGTAGACCGGGCCTTTTTGGGCCCAGTTAGCTCACGGGCCGTTACCAGGCCGAAACATATCTCGGGCCTTAGTTGGCCCACTGATATCATGGGCCTTTAAGAGGCCGAAAGCTTATTACAGGCATCAATGGGCTGAATTACGCGACATGCCTTTAACAGGCCCAAAGTCACGTTGGGCTTAACTGTTGCCACCTTTAGCACAGGCCGTTAGTGGGCCTGATGTCCCGTCGGACCATATATGGCCCATGGGCAGCACGGGCCATTCCCAGGCCGAAAGTCACACCGGGCTGAAATGGGCCCATGTCTACATCAGGCCTCTAACAGGTCGAAAGTCACTGGGTTGTAGTTGGGCCCAAATATTCGGCGAACAATTAATGGGCCAGATCTGGCTTTGGGCCGCAAATGGGCCCAAATATTGGGCGAACAATTAACAGGCCAGATCTGGCTTCGCGCCGTAAACAGGCCCAAATATTGGGCGAACAATTAATGGGCCAGATATGGCTTCGGGCCGTAATGGGCCTTTATTAAGCAGGCCGTTGTTGGCTGGCCCACTAGTACCTGATTAAGTACTACGGGCCTTTGATTGGGCCGGACTTTTTAACCTATATGGGCCTCTGTTGGGCCCAGCCACGTGTCGACGTATCATAGGCATGTCTCCTCCAATGGACGGGCGACATCTGGCCCACTGACGAGCTGACAAGTGTTCCCTTCAGCCAATCCGAATTTTAGACGTGGAAATTTCCCATTGGTCAGGGCTGTTAATGGGTTATCAGATCCAAAATCCGACCCGATAGCTTAACGGCGTTCCGTTACGGTGAATGCCACGTGTCGGTCACCCTTGATGAAAGCACTTATGTGACGTGTGATTTATCGTCATGGAAGTGGACACTTCAGTGATGATAATTTTGGTAATGTCATGGAACACTTCTATGGCAGCACAGGTATGACTATCTTGATTCTGTCATAAAATCGTCATGGATGTACATGCATGAAAAAAAACGTGACCTACTGTGACAAACATGTATCATCACGGAAGTGTATTTTTTTGTAGTGTTGCCACCGAACAAGTTCAATATCAAGAGCAAGCTCAAGATCAAGAACAAGCTCAAGACGACGCTCATGACGATCAATTTATCGCTGCTCAACTCTCTCTTGAGGAGCAATTGGAGCGTCGTGCCGCCAAGATTGCGTCCAAGCTTACTACCAAAGACCACCTCATGAAGAATGTGCTTGGAAGCTTAAGAAAGGGGGTAAGAACTCGTAGACAATTAGCTAACTATTGTGAACATCATGCATTTGTTTCTTGTGTTGAACCCCAAAGGTCTATGAGGCGCTCGAGGACTCGGATTGGCTTAATGCCATGCATGAAGAACTCAACAACTTCAAGCATAACAAGGTGTGGAGATTGGTACCAAGGCCAAAGGAGAACCATAATGTCATTGGAACTAAATGGATATTCAAGGACAAGCAAGATGCTCACGGGATTATCATTCGCAACAAGGCTCGTTTGGTGGCACAAGGCTACTCCCAATTCGAGGGTATTGACTACGGTGAAACCTTTTTTCCTGTTGCTCGCATTGAATCTATTCATTTGTCGATTGCTTATGCTTCTCATCATAACTTCAAGTTGAAACAAATGGATGTGAAGAGTTCTTTTCTTAATGGTCCTATTAATGAGTTAGTGTATGTGAAACAACCCCCGGGGTTTGAGGATCCTGAGTACCCCAATCATGTGTACCAACTCGATAAGGCGCTCTATGGCCTTAAACAAGCCCCACGTGTGTGGTATGAGCACCATACCGAGTTGTTGCAAGATCGTGGGTTTGAATTTGGGAAAATTGACCCCACTCTTTTTACTAAGAAGGTCAAAGGGGAGTTGTTTGTATGCCAACTATATGTTGATGATATTATCTTTGGTTCTCCTAACAAAGCTTTCAATGAGGAGTTTGCCGCACTCATGACCTAGAAGTTCAAGATGTCCATGATGGGAGAGTTGAAGTTCTTTCTCGGGTTCGAAATCAAACAAAGAAGAGAAGGAACCTTCATCAACCAAGCCAAATACACTCAAGACATGCTCAAGAGATTCAAGCTAAGTGATGGCAAGCCAGCTTCTACACCAATGCCTACCAAATGCCAACTTGACATTGATCCCAATGGTAAAGCGGTGGATCAAAAGGTATATCGTTCTACGATTGGCTCCTTGCTTTACCTTTGTGCATCTAGACCGGATATCATGTTGAGTGTGGGAATTTGTGCACGGTTTCAAGCCTCACCTAAGGAAAGCCACTTTGTGGCGGTCAAGCGCATCTTTCGATATTTGGCTCATACCCCAAACTTTGGTTTATGGTACCCTAGAGGAGCAAAATTCAATCTCGTGGGCTTTTCGGATTCAGATTGGGCGGGAGACAAAGTGGATAGGAAGCCAACTTTCAGAGGGTGTCAATTTCTTAGTTGCTCTTTGGTGAGTTGGTCTTCTAAGAAGCAAAGTTGTGTGTCTCTCTCCTCCACCGAAGCCGAGTATGTGGCCGCCGGTAGTTTTTGTTCTCAACTCTTATGGATGAGGCAAACCTTGAAGGATTACGGTGTCACTTGTGACAAAGTGCCTCTTTGGTGTGAAAATGAAAGTGCCATCCAGATTTCTCTCAACCCGGTGCAACATTTCAAGACGAAGCATATTGAGATTCGGTATCACTTCATCCGGGATCACATTAGGCGAGGAGAGATTGAGCTTAACTATGTCAACACTCATGATAACCTTGCAGATATTTTCACGAAGCCGTTGGATGAAGCAAGATTTCGCGAGTTAAGGCATGAGCTAAATATCATTGATTTGAGCAATGTGGCTTGAATCTAGGCACACCCCACCACACTCATCATCATTTCTTACTCTAGATGTAGGCATGGATTTAGGGGGAGTGTTGTTCTCTCAATGAACTCTCCCTCCCCCTATTATGCCAAAATTAACTCAATCTTTCACATTGGCCACTCTTGATGGTACTTGTGCTTCAAAGATGAGTTTTGGTCATGGGCCCAAGGTTAAAATCTTCACGGTGCCATACCAATTGACTCAAACATAGGTGGCCTCGGCCACCTCCCTCTCTTGAGAGGTGCTTGTTCGAGTAGTTTCCTTAGGGTGTTGTTTGTGCTTCGAGTTACTCTAGGTTGCCCTTGGTTTATTTGTCTATTGAACTTGGAGCATCTCTTTCTTGTGTTGTGCTTTTTGTGTCTCCATCCCAAGCCTATCTCTATGCTTCAACCACCCTAGTCTTGCATAAGCCATCTTTTATTTTCTGGGACGTTCTGTCTCCCTGCCGGCAGTACTATCATTGTGAGGGAGCGGTACTACCGCTCCAAGCGGTACTACCGCTCCAAGCGGTACTACCATTCCGTCAGCGGTACTACTGCTCGTGCGGTACTACCGGGCCTCCTGCCCGGCTGTAGTATCGGGGCGGTACTACCGCTACTCCTAGCGGTACTACCGCTCGCTGTGGGGGTTAAGTGTCAGGCAGAGGGAGTTCTAAATACCCCGTACCCTTTCACTCTCCCTCCACACGCCTCTCTCTCACACATGCAATGAAGAACTGCCCCGACAACCGCTCCGGCTGGCCGATTCCTTGTCGTCTTCAATGATTCCGTCTGGTGGAGTCCTTCCCCACCACCTCCTCTCGCCATAGAATCCGGTATTACCCCCATTCGTTGTTCCTATGGTTCTATCTTTTGAATCTAGGCTTCTAGGGCAATGCATGTTGGTTTCTCGATTTTTGGCTAAATCGGGGCTTGAGTAGGACATTGAATGACAGCTAGATAGGAGGATTGAAGTTTTAGTTGAACATTTTTGAATTTGTGACCTCCGATACTACCGGATCTGGGACGGTCGTGCGTCAGTTCCCAAAGCGGTACTACCACTCCAGAGCTGAGCGGTACTACCGCTCCAGAGCTAAGCGGTACTACCACCCCAGTTTTGCGGTACTACCGCTCGAGGCCCCAGCTTCCAGAATGCTCACCTAAGCCTTCCTTTCTAACTTTTTATTCTCCTTGGCTTATGCATAGTTTGTATTCATGCTTTCCCTTTTGGTTTTGTGTCTCTTCAGGTGGAAGTAGCTCCATGGTTCGTCGCAAGAATGTGAATCCCCCATCCAAGCGTGGGAGCACCCACCTTGCCAGAGTTGTGTGTTCAGAAGATTCAGAAGAGGTTGCCCCCACACCGCCACCTGCTCGTCGTCAGTCTGCCAGCAACAAGGGAAAATCCAATGTCAAGATAGCTGCTCGCAAGAAGAAGGAACCTGTCAAGACAGCTGCTGAGTTGAAGCAAAATGAGTATTGGCAATACCGTGAGAAAAATCCCTACCTCCTTCCTCAGGATCCCTCTCTTGTTGGCACTCTGTTCTGGACCAAGGACCAATCTCTTGTGTATTTTGAGCGGCTAAAGGGAAGGAAGAACCTATTTGTGAAGACAAATTTAATCGACATGGAAAACATGGAGAAGTACCATGCATATTTTGGAGAAGCTCGTGCCCTCTGTGAACAGCTCAACAGCGTGCCCCTCATGACTTTCAACTATAATTTCGATGCAGAGTTGGTTGCATAGTTCTTTGCAACCATATGGTATGTCACAAACACCAAGCGCACCTTGATTTGAATGGCCAATGGCAAGCAGTTGCGCACCACTTGGGGTGCTTTTATGGAGCTTCTGGGATATCCTGATGAGGGGCTGAGGAAGCCCCTTGGCCTTTGTCCTCACCATGAAGGGGGGCCTACTCACAAGGATGAGTTGCTTCCTCATATGATCATCACCAAGACAGAGAAAGGTGTCAAGAAGGAGCTGAAGCCGTTCTTTGACATTATGCATCGCATTTTCAGGCACACTCTCTTTCCTCGGATTGACAACTTGGACATGGTGCATGGGCACCTTGTGGATATGTTACTGTTATGTCACTCTGAGAAGGGCACGGATGCAGTCTTGAATGTCTCTCATGTCATGTGGAAGGAGCTAGTGAATGCTACTTATGGAGATCATTGCCCGATTTATGCTCCCTTCCTCTTCAAGTTGATTCAGACTACATGGAGCTCCACTTTCCCTGGTGAGCCTCTTGAGACCGGACCCTTGACTTCTCATGATGTCCCCAACTTGTGCCCGAAGGAGCTTTAGGCCTCCACTACTCTCCTGATGCGGCAGTCCCTTCGGCTTCTAGAGAGGATCAGGGTGATGATGTGAGTTTGCTCCCGGAACTAAGCATTCCTCTGGCCAGTCGGGTTGGGCGGCTAAGCTCAAGCACAAGGTGAAGAAGCTCTTTTGCCTTCAGACCGATGTTCAGCACAAGATGTACTTGGCACATGTGGATGCCAAGAAGGCTCGTCGGGAGGGGAAGGCTATTATGAGGAAGCTTGAGATTCTAGTTCAGGATGGCTCTAAGGATCGTATCACTCCGGAGGACAAGTGGATTTCTTCACACTCTCATTGGACGGACTCGGATGAGTCCAATGCTGCTACATCTGCTCCAGCTCAGGATCAGGAGATCGAGGAGGAGACCGACGAGTCTGATGAGGAGTCCGTTGATGGGTCTAATTCTGAGGAGTCTAACGAGTCCATGGGAGGAGACTAGTGCCATCTGGAGTTGCGTTAGGTCACTCTTTGCCCCTTTTGGTGTCTCGATGCCAAAGGGGGAGAGGTTTAGGACCGGGGATTTGTCGAGTCACAAGCTTGGTTCTTTTTGCTTTTGAGTTTCTTCTTGTGAACTATTTTTCTTTGTTTGCTTTGGTTTGGTGTGAGACTCTATCATATGGTGTAAGACATATGCTACCCTAGTTTTCCTTATTATGACCTTATGTGCATCAGATTATGCTTATTGTTCTTATTGCTTTCCATGCTTAGTGTCACTTATTTTGTTGCAAGGATGGCCTTGTCTATAAAATATAGGGGGAGTGTTGATCCTAGTGTGTGTGTTCTGCAGTCCAAAGCATATCTATAGAATGCACACATCTAGGGGGAGCCTGTCTATATTTTATAGATTTTGGGTTTGCTTATGATCATATTTTATATCTCTTTGTGCAAATCCCGTATTGTCATCAATCCACCAAAAAGGGGGAGATTATAAGCGCATATTTCTCCCTAAGTGGTTTTGGTGATTGATGGCAATACGTTTTGCGGACTAATTATGTGCATTGGCCTTTTTAGAGACTATATCTATAGGCACGAGACGGTTTTTCTCCCCTCGATGGTAGAGTGTGAAGACGGTTATTTTCTGACGATTTCTTTTTAGTGGATTTGAGTCATAGGAGATCCGTACTATTAAGAGGGGGTCCGCATTGGAAAGGTATGGGTGGAATCGACATGTACACAGCCCCACATGCACCCACAGCTTCCTTTCCCTTCTCTGGAGCGTATCCATATGTTTTCTGTGGTTTTTCAGTGTCCTGCAAGCGGTAGTACCACTGGTGCCCATGGTAGTACCGCTTATGTGGTAGTACCGCTGGGTACTTCCGTGGTACTACCGCTTAGGGTTTCCCCGAGCGTGCAACATTCTGTTGCCGATCTGCAATTAACGGTAGTAGGGCGGTAGTAGCATTGTACTACCGCCAGACTGCCAGTACTACCGCTGCCACTACCGCTTGCGGGTTTTTCCTCTGTGCAAGCTTCTGTTCTCACTTTGCGCTAAGCGGTAGTAGAGCGGCACTAAGACGGTAGTACCGCTTGGCACAATACTACCGCCCTAGCACCCTCTACTACTGCTGCCTCTCCAGGTCTAAAATCCCTAAGTGGTAGTACCGCTTAGGGGCAGCTATAGTCCCGCTCCGGCGGCACTACCGTGGATACAACCAGTGTATTTTAGGCCTTTGCGGGGTAGTCCGCCTAACCGGTAGTACCGCTCCAAGGAGCGGTCGTACCGCTTGGCCGCGAGCACAAGGCAGAAAACGGTTGGATTTTTGCCTCTCTGTATAAAAAGGGGGTCTTCTTCTTCCTAAGGTTGACCTCTCCCTCCCAAGCTCCATTACCATTAAAAAGCTCATTCTTGCCCGATCTCTCTCCCTAGCCAATCAAACTTGTTAATTTACTAGGGATTGGTTGAGAAGGCCTCGATCTACACTTCCACCAAGAGATATTCGATTCCCCCCACTAATCCCTTGTGGATCTTGTTACTCTTTGGGTGTTTGAACACCCTAGACGGTTGAGGTTACCTTGGAGCCACATTCCATTGTGGTGAAGCTCCGTGGTGGTGTTGGGAGCCTCCAATTAAGTTGTGGAGATTGCCCCAACCTTGTTTATAAAGGTTCGGTCGCCGCCTTCAAGGGCACCACTAGTGTAATCACGGCAACTCACATTGTGTGCGGGCGCGAGGAGAATACGGTGGCCCTAGTGGCTTCTTGGGGAGCATTGTGCCTCCACACCGCTCCAACAGAGACGTACTTCCTCTCAAAGGGAAGGAACTTTGAAAACACATCCTCGTCTTCACCGGCTCCACTTGTGGTTACTTCTTACCTTTACTTTGTGCAAGCTTTACTTGTGTTGTATCCCTTGCTTTGCGTGTGTGCTTGTTGCTGCTGCATCATATAGGTTGCTCACCTAGTTGCACATCTATACAACCTCTTTTGATGCTAAGTTTAATTTGGTCAAGAAAAGCTAAAAATTGTTAGTTGCCTATTCACCCCCCCCCTCTAGTCAACCATGTTGATTCTTTCACCATTCATGTTACGAACTAGGACTAATGGGAGCATCAGTCCCAATTCGTGAGGCTACGACTCCGGATGGGCCTCGACATGCATTAGTGCCGGTTTGGCTGGGACCTTTAGTCCCGGTTCCAGCCACCAACCGGGACTAAAGGGGTTGTCGCCCTTTAGTCCCGGTTGGTGTATGGAAACGGGACTAAAGGGTAGGCCATTAGTCCCAGTTTTAGACATAGACCGGTACAATAGTTTGCCTACCCCCCCATCTCCTCTGTTTTTTGACTGTGGAAGGGTGGAGGTGTGGGCTACTCTGTTTTTTGCCTGTATATGCACATGAGGTGTTAGATGAAATGCCGGAGCCACACTTAAGCTTTCTCCTCTGTTCTTCCTCCAAGCTCGACCTCCATGCTCCATTTTCCTCAAGATTTGTCTAGATTTGGCGGTGCACCAACTATCCAAGTGTTCTAAAAAAGGTTCACAACTTCATCCTTTCATCTCTCATTACTAGTTTAGCTCATTTCAAATGCTCTAGAAGTAGTGTGGCTTGTGGGTTTTAGTGAATGAGTGTATATATGTGTGAGTTTATTTGATTTAGATGCACAATTTGATCTCAAATTAATTTCTTAGTTTGCACATGTGTAGGGTGTCGTCCCGTCCCCTTCCCCGTCCTCACCGCCGTCGATCGCCCGCCCCATTGTACATGACACTCCTAAGATAGCATCATTTTACATGCCCTAATTGAGGAGTACTCCTTCCAAAGATCACTCCTACCTTCCCAAGTTGTGACAAGTGGCGTGTTGCATGTGCTCACTTGTCGCAACCGGTGAGTTTTCCCTTTTTTGTAGACCCGTCTATTCAAAATAGTTTTTATCTCTTAAATGTGCGTCCAAATCTTGAATCGTTTTCACCATTGGATTCCTCACATCGAGATCAAAACTAGATCCCATATTAATAGGTTTTGACGATTTTTTTTTACAAAAAAGGGATGAAAACCCGAACCAGGAGAACTTTTTTTCCTTTTCGAAAGCAAAACCACGCCTCTCACGAAAAAAAAAGAGAAAGCACGTTTTTTTCGCACAATTTTTTCCGATTTTTGTCGAAAAGTTGAGAAAGACCGGTGAAAAACCGAAAAGTCAAAAAACCCGAAAAACACCCATCTAAAAAGCAGAAAACGCGTGCGAAAAAAACCCCGGAGGAAGCACTCGGAGCGTCACATGTAGTGGTGCGCTCTCAGCCTACCTCGTGTGATCGTTAGGGAGGCTCCCGAAGAAATGCTTCTTAATTAGTTGCTCTCGAATGGAAGCGAGGCATAAGTTAGTCTTGCGCCCTCGGCGATGGGCCAGCCCAGTAGGCACCTGGTTTGGCGACACTGATGTCATGCTATTTTTTTTCCTTTCAGCCTTTATATTATTTTTATTATTAATATATAAAAAAGCTCACAGCTTTTAGAAATAATGTCCCCATGTGATAATAAAATATAATAATAATAATAATAATAATAATAATAATAAAGTTAAATGTATGCAATGTAAAAATAAATGTTTGCATGATAAAAGAATGTTTTGTGCCATTAGAAAAAATGTATGTAATATTTTAAAGAAATATTCTCATGTTTCAAAAAAAACGCCATCACATTTAAAAAATGTTTATACAAATAAAAAAATATGTTCTTGTTGTTAAAAATGATTATTTTCATTTAATAAATGTACGGACAATTTAAAGAAATATTCTTGCATTTCAAAAAGTATATATTCGTTACATATAAAAAATGTAAAATATAGATTTGGCGTAGTTTAAACAGAAATTTTATTGCCATTAAGAAAATGCAACAATGCATGGTTTCGAATCTTATGAGTGTTCAAAAAATTGTTAAACGTGTTTTTGAAAAATGTTAAATGTATCTAAAAATAATGTTTCAGATGTACACCAAAATTGTACAATGTGTATGAAAAAGAATGGACATCAAAACACATATTTGGAGAAAAATCTTGTACTTTAAAAATGTTAAACGTGTGTAAAAATAAGGGTTCGATGTATACAAAAAAATGTACAAACATGTAGGCATCAAAATAGTACTCCCTCTGTCCGAAAAAAACTCCCTCAAATGGATGTATCTAGCACTTGGTGCTAGATACATCCATTTGAGGGACAAGTCGAATAATAATGTTAATCGTGTATTTGAAAAATGTTAAATGCATATAAAAATCATGGTTCAGATGTATACAAACCACGTACAAATGTGTATGAACAAGATTAGATATCAAAACATGTATTTGAAAGAAAAAAATGATAATCATCTTCTCCCTCTGTCCCATAATATATGAACATTTTTGACACTATAATAATGTCAAAAATGTTCTTATATTATGGGACTAATGTTAAAAACGTTCTTATATTATGGGACGGAGGGAGTATTTGTTAAATGCTAAACTTGTATAGAAATTATATTTCTGGTGTATAAAAATTGTACAATGTGATGTAAAAGAATAGACTTGGAAACATCTATTTCAAGGAATTGTAATCATGTATTTGTAAAATGCTAAACATGTGTAAAAATTATATTTCTGGTGTATAAAAATTGTACAGTGTGATGTAAACGAATAGACATGAAAACATCTATTTCAATAAATTATAATCTTGTATTTAAAAAATATATTAAACGTGTACGCAATTAATGTTTCAAATTTATGAAAAATATACAATGTGTATGAAAAAAACAGACATCAAAACATGTATTTAAAAAAGTAAATTAAACATGTCTGAAAACATGCTCCTGATGTATACGAAAAATGCACATTTGCGGGAGAAACAATAGACGTGTGTTGCAAAATAACAGCAGTGAAACAGAAAAGGGAAAGGAAAAAAAGAGAAATAAAACAAAATAAAACATTGAAAATCGAATGGGACCATATCGAGAAAAGCGGAAACAAATGAAAACCAAAGAAAAATCAAAGAGGCCAAAAAAACCCGAAGGAAACCATTACAAAACAGTAAAAACATTGCTTTCTGTTAGTAGTGTCACAGGCGCACAACGAATCGAATTTATACCTAGTTATCTTATTTGGAAGGAGAATATAAGAAACTTGACCTCTCTCAACTCACAAGTGCTAGTGGAAAATCAATTACCTACTGGAATTATAAAGTGTGTAATAAGATGTCCATACACTTATCTACTCGCATCTTCAATCAATATAGAAATATAGAAAGACAATGTCTTTCTCGACTAGTCAGATAAGTGAGGAAGAGGAAGAACACTAGGCGTCAATGCCCACGGATAAGTGGCGAAGCCAGCCGGAACAATCTGTGGGTTCATTGCTAATTTATAGTTTTTTTCATAGTCTACAATAATTATTACAATTCTTAGGCTATTTTTTTAAAAGTTATGGTATCAACTAACCCCACAACTTGCATGTAGAATCGTCCCTGCCACATATCAAAGAAATATGTGAGGCGAAAAGGACGATAATAGACATAAGAAAATAGATGGCTTAGAAGAGGCAGGGATACGTACAGGGGAAATGAGAGAGAGAAAGAGAGAGAGAGAGGAGAGAGAAGAAAGCGCTACATATGATTTGATTTTTGGAACTTCATAAAAATTATATTCTCAAGTTAAAAAAAAAGAAGAGAAAATAAGAATGAATAATAAATATCTCTGTGTCAAATCCGTTACACAGAAAGACCATTTATGCCGTGTGCAAAAGTCCAAAGATGGGTTTCTGATAAAACGAATGGCTTATCGACTATGGATGTTAACCAAAATTCACGGGTTAAAATTTCTACCGGATGTAACAATATGTCAAAATTATTTTTTGGCGTTTTCTCGAACTTGACTTTTTATTGCTGCAAATTAAGGAAAATATAGAAATTTTGTGACAAAATTGCCAATCTGGAGCCAGAGCTGGATCCCCTTCGTCAGCTTACGACAGACAGTTCCAAAACCTACTGGAAATTTCTCCCCTTTGCCGCCGTCGGCGCCGGCGCTGCACCATGTTCCGCCTCCCAAGATCCACCCTTTCCGGCATCCTCCTCTCTTCTTACACCGCCTCTTCCATCTCCTCTCTCCACCGCTGCCTCCTCTTCGCCACCGCCACCGGCTCCCGCATCTCCCCATGTCCTAGCTTCGCCGTGGAGGAGTACCTCGTGGACACCTGCGGCCTCACCCGACCCCTGGCCCTCAAGGCATCCGCGAAGATCTCCCACATCAAGTCCCCCACCAATCCCGACGCCGTGCTCGCCTTCCTCGCCGGCCTCGGCTTCTCCGGCGCCGATGTCTCCGCCCTCATCGCCAAGGACCCCAAGTTCCTCTGTGCCAGCGTGGGGCGAACCCTGACGCCCATTTTCGAGGAGCTCACCGGCCTCGGTCTCTCCCGTTCCGAGGTCGTCCGCCTCGTCTCGCTCACCGCCGGCGGCGGCCATTTCCGTCGTAGATTTGTCGTCTCCAGGGTGCACTACTACCTGTCCCTCTTCGGCTCCTTCGAGAATCTCCTCCACGCTCTCAAGGGCCGCTTTTGCTTTCTCGGTTCTGACCTCGAGAGGCGAGTGAAGCCCACTGTCATGCTCCTACAGGAGTGCGGGCTAGGTGCTTGCGATATTGCCAAGCTGTTAACCGGTGTGCCCAGTATGCTCACCGCCAACCCAGAGCGCATCCGGGTGATGGTGGCATGCGCGGAAGGTATAGGTGTGCCCCGTGGCTCTCGGATTTTCAGAGGAGCACTGCATGCTGTTGCATTCCAAAGCAAGGAGAAGGTTGCCGCTAAAGTGGAGTACTTGAGGAACACGTTCGGTTGGTCACATGCCGAGGTGGGCATTGCTGTGTCTAAATTCCCTAATCTCCTGAGGAATTCAAAGGACAAGCTGCAGCGTACGTCTGAGTTCTTCATCTCCGAGGTGGGGCTGGAACCGGCCTATATTGCTCAGCAGACAGTAATGCTCAGTTACAGTCTAGACGGACGGCTCAGGCCGCGGTACTATGTTATAAAGTTTCTCAAAGAAAATGGATTGCTCAAGCGCGTCCCGAAATGCAGTACAATTTTTCATTATGTCGAGAAGTTATTCGTGGACAGGTACATACGCCCTCACAAAGAAGCTGCACGTCACCTTGCTGAAGACTATGCTGCCGCCTGCAGAGGTGAAATGCAGACTTGTTTCAGATTTATGAACCAAGAGCGTAGTATTTAACCTTGAAAATGCTTACTGTAACACGGATTACTCTCCGTATTAAGCTGGTAATTCTTAATCCGGCCTTCTTTGACTGACTGAATGGTGGCTGTCTGCTATACTATGTCTTTTATTTGCTGGTTTGGTCTGGTCCAATGCCCAATGAAACTGATACTTTGCTTTCTGAGCCATGACATGTTGGTGCCATCATTCAGCAGAGAAAAAAAGTATGATTTGTACAATCTTTTTTCATGTCAAATTTTATCTAGCATGCGCCGGTTTTGTTTCATCATCTTTTTTGTCCCATGATATGTGAATTAACACAAAGCTTGCACTTCATTGTTTAGTATTCTGGTTATGCTTAGAAAATTATATATATTGCTATATGTTTATTCATTTCCCTTTTGATTTCTTTGCCCTTATTCTCGTAAGGTTGATTATCTTTGTTACTAAATCTTGTAGCTGACCTTTATATCACAGGGAAAATTTTCAACTCGGAAAATGTATGGGACTATGTTAGATTAATCTAAACGATTTTAGTGTATTAGTCCTAGAGGATTTGTCATGGACGCTGATACTAAGCAATTACTTGTTGCGTCCGTGTAGGTTTGCTTGAGTTCACTCAGGAAGCTAGGAGTTTTCTTGCATGCCATGGTTATAGAGTTTGTATCAGTTTTTAGTCATGTTTGTGCGGAAGCTGTAACCTGTATAGCTGCACCTATATAAGCAGATGCAGCTCACTGCTTGTAGCACCAAAAAACGAGAAAAAGATATAAAGAAGGCACGAGACGTGCCTTTTGGCACGCTCGGGATTTGCTGACTTGAGGTGGCTAGGTTTGTGCACATGTGTTCGTGTGAATTTTGATGTGCTCGATCTGTTGGAGAAACCCAACAGACTAAATCATGATCAACTGACTGAAATAAGTCGAAATCTTTTACACTGATCATTAATTGTGAGAACTGAGCCATGAAGGTGGCATGAATTAGTCTTCATAACATCTCTTACTCTTCAGTCCTTGCATATCTGATGTTGTATATTTTCACAAAATTACATGTGATGCTTATATAAGCTATGCTGGGCTGTTGAAGCAATTGTTCTTCAGGTATCTTCCTTTACATTTTCTTTATAAGATGGTTGATTGATCTGGCCGAAATGTCTCACCAGTAGTGTTCGGTTTTCTTGGGACAAAACCTTTGCCTGACAAATGGTAGACGTGTGTGTGAGATTCCTTCATCGGTTTTGCAAACATTACTTGGCCAGTATCTTCTCATCAGCAGTTTAGCTTTATTGGTGCTTATATGCTTGCCGGCTGCAGCAACCATCATGCCCCGGAAATTGTTTCTGTGCAATGCTGATTTCCCTTATCGCTCAGTTTAGGAGTACTCAGCTGATTGTTAATGTTCTTCATCAGCTTTTGAATTTCTGTTGTAAGAACTGTTAAGCTTCATGCACTAGTCAACACAACCAAAAGACCGAACTCAAGATCTTAGGCCCTGATACCATGTTAAGCTTCATGCAGTAGCCAACACAACCGAAAGTCCAAACTAAACCTAGGTAATCTACACATACACTTCAACAAGAATAGAGTTTTAATTGTGGATATTGTAGCTGAATTTTATTTTTGATTGTTGCACACTTAATATTCATTCTGGCTCACATTTCTGATATGTGAATTGAGAAAAACCTTGGAGAGCTCTGCACATCAACAATTGCTGACCTTATATGGCGTGTAGTAAGACGGGTCCTCCCTGAACATCTGGAATTCTGGAGGGATCCATAGCTGATCAGGGGATCCACCAGAAGATCCAGCTCGTTTTGTGGTAGAATCTTTGTTGTGGAAAATAGAGGAGCTTACTAATCTGATCACACGACAATGCGATGTGCAACCTGTTGGAAGACGCCTTCTGCTTGAGTGAGCAGATTAATGACTGGATGGCTGGCTCGCCAAGATATGGCAAATGAAGGTCCCCAACCAGGTGAGCATCTTTTATTGGCAGCCTGCTTTGAGGACAAATTTTAAGAGGCCAGGTGTGTATCTGGACACTTAATGTGCGGTTTGCTTGTGCTTTGCTTCGATGAGGGTGGCTGCCATATCTTCCTCAGACATAAGATGGTCCGTCGATGTCGGAGCTACCTCAACCTGGAAGATGGCTGTTTTCTCTTTTCAAGTGCAGTATTATGGAATGAATTAGTTGAAGAAGCATGGAAGCTTTGATCATGAGCCACAACTGAAGATCTGGGTCCTGCTCCGGGCCTGGTGGAATCACAAGAAACAAGTTGAATGCAGAAGGAAATGGGAAAGGCCCGAATGAGGTTTGCCTGCCATCAGGTATTCAAAAGTTTGGGGCCAAAGGAGCATCAATGTAGTGCCTGCAGCAGGGTTTCCCATGCCCGAAATCTCCCAGATGATTTCATCAAGTTGGACTGCGATGGTGCGACAGTGCAGCAAGTTGACGCTTCACTAGATCAGAAGATTTTATTATACTGTTAGCCATTTGTGTGACCAAACGAACCAAGTTCCAAATTAACTGCCTTTGAATGTATAAATGCTTGTCTGTATCCAAAGCACTTGCTTGTATCTGTCAAAATTGCACTGACAGTCCATCAGGGTATAAGACCAAACAAATCAAATTTTCATCGTTCCAAATTCCACTGCTTTAGGATTGTACTGTACTTGGTAATGTATAATCACATGATGAATTTGACGATGTTATTGTTTCCAGTTTAAGCCTATATATGCATTATACTTTTTCCGTGTCATAGGAATATATGCAGGTACGGATCCACATTTCTGTTCTGTAAAATACACTACGTCGCATACCTGTGATGGTCAACAAATTTATAATGTCATTGATTTGGAAATACACCTTAGCCTAAACCCTGATAAACTCTAGGTTGCCATCACATCCGTGTCTGTTTTAATTTTGTAAAACACACTACATTGCTTACTTGTGATACATCACTCTGAACTTTCATTTCTGCTCGGTCAATATGGCAAGAAAAATAAAAAGCTCTGTTAGTTGCACCTACAGTTCTGTTAGCTACAACTGTAGTTAACTGTTATTTTTAATACTGATGCTAGCACCGTGTCTAATTTAAAATTATGTTATTCAATGTGATTTTAGCGCTCAACAAAGACATAGTAACATACTAATAGTGCCATTTCAGGAAAGCTTTTGCAGCCAAGCCATATTTATTGTATATAAACATGAAGTAGCAGATATTGTTTCTCTCCGTTGCTGATGTACCACCAGCCAACAGACTGTTTATTTTAGCTCTGTAATTTGGCTCTCTGCAAAAAAAGTAAATGGACGGGTTGTCATGGCCTCCTTGTTTTTCGATGTTGGTACGTTTGGTAGTATTTTGATATGATAACTTTGCTACAGTGACGCTGGAGGATGATAATAGGACATAATGCTGCTCTTGGAAAAACACAGGAAAGATGTGAGCGAGCATAAGGATGTGCTGAAGTATATATACTTGGAGTAGCAAAGTGTCTGAGAGCTGAACTGCAAACTCAGGCGATGCTGCAGCTGCTGGCATTTGTGTGAAACTGACGGTAAAAAATGAGAAGCGTCCAAGCCATCGATCTCAGGAAAGAGAGGGTGCTAGTGTAGTGTTGTTGTATCCAAGTTACTTTCCTTCTGAAGGTAGACCTTTTGTAATTGGTGGCAACTTTTTTCTAGATAATTGGTGGCTACTTTATTTTTTAAGATAATTGGTGGCTACTTTTATCAAACCCTGTAGCTGATATTTGAGTTGTATATCTGTAGTGGGATTATATGTATTTTGTGTGTAGAAAATGATCGTAGCAGTGCTACTTCTCTAGAAAATCTGTCTGTCGTGTCAGTATCGAGTTAACATTATAATTCTGGTCAGTCCAGTCTTTATGATTAAAACTTCAGAGTACAGGCAAAATTTTGAAGATATAATGTCGGTAGTTTGGTTGCTGACCAGTTTAGAGTCTACTTTTCATCTTGCAAGTTTCCTACTATACACTTGCAAATATTTGCTCGTTATGTTGGGATTTTTCTCCCCATGTAGTTTGGAAGTCCTACTATCAGTTTGTACTGTGTGTTTTCAGCAACACATGTCACAACTTGTATGCCATGGCCAGCTCGATGGAAGTGGTTAGCTGCAGGGATGTATGACTCTTCTCTTGATGTTTGGCTTTAGTCCTTCAGTTATAGCTGAAATTTGTAAGAAAGAGATGTGTCGCTGAAATCCTGAATTGTGTGGCAGAGCCTAAATCGTAGCTGATGAAGATTAGTCATGAGCCGCCGCAATGTCAACTTATTATCAGTCGAAACTGTGCGGAGTTTTTGAAAGAATAATCATGGTTGCACACACCCAGTTTGCAGCAAGCATTGGTGGAGTGTTTTCTCTCCTTTTGTCATTGCTGAATGTAAGTCTTGTGTGTGTCAGTGTTCAATGCAGAATTAGTTTATGTCCTCTTGCTTGATCTGCTTGCCGGTGAGTTTCACCGGCAAAGACGGCTGGAACATGTGTACACCCTGGACTGGACCTTTGACAGGAGAAGTAGCATCTGTAGGTGCAATGAGTGACAGCTGCTGCTTGGCTCCTGAACTGAAGGTTTTCAGTACTGGAGTACACGACACCAGTGCGTAGTAATCTATGTAGAGATATGCAAAGCAGATGTCTTGCGTTTTTAGCTCCATCACAATGAAAACAACCCACGACGAGGTAACAGCACCAGCAAACCATATCCATCAAAGAAGCTTGGTCGCAGTACCATGTCTATCAAACTGAACTTAAAGGTTTTCAGTACGACCAAGCTGGTTCTCAGGAGTCCCGAGAGGGGCAGGCACCTGCACAAGTACATTATATTCTCTATAACGTTGTCAGAAGTTTTATTAAGCACACTATTCATACTACATGGTTTTTTCAGGACTCGAATAGGAAAAACAATTAGCACCGGAGTGATATATGGCCTCTTTAACCCTGTGGGATATCACTAGGATTACAAAACCACAGAAATTTAGATTCGACAGCACAGGGAAACAATTGATTTGTAAAGAGATTTGGGTGGATGGCAATTTTCTTTCAAAATAAAGTGCAAAACCTAGGAATTCACAGATCCAGATCCTCCAAAAAAAAAACCTGTAAATTTCTTTGAACTGAGCCCTATGAAGAAGTGAACAAGAATCATATTCAAATTCAAGTGAAAAAAACTAAAAAAAATCATACGAAATTGCTATGGGTCAAGCCTCAGAATAAGGGCTCGTCTTCAGTGTAATCACTGGACTAATTTATAATCGACTCAAACTCCTCAATATACAGTTCCTCGAGTTTAATCCAAGACCTAAACTTTCACAACTAGTAACGGACATCATGGAAGACATATAGTAGAAACGATACATAGACCAAGTAGACGAACTCTGTAGACGACGACGACAACGACGACGGCGGTGATGATCTACTGCGACTCGACGGACGGCGGCGTGTTGGCGGTTGAGTCGTGGTCTTTGGCGCCTCCGCCGAAGATTGGCTCGGCGAACATGGAGCTGACCTTGTTCTTGAGGCACTCCCAGTGCTCGGTCGCCTGCGCCTCCGTGAACTGCTTGTACTGGTCCTTGGCCCGCTCCATGAGCGACGCGCCCTCCCCCACCGTCCACTTGAAGCACGGCGCCGGCGCCTGCGCCTCCTTCTCCGGCGCCGGCGCCTGCGCCTCCTTCTCCGGCGCCGCCGCTCCCGCTGCTGCCCCCTGGTTCTCCATCAAGCTCGAAAAGCTGATCGAGATTGAAATTGAAAACTTGTCTACGTGAAGACGATGTCGCCGGTTGTTGTCGTACGTGTTGCTTTGGTGGCCATGGGGCTGCGGGGACGTGGCTACTTATATGCATGGGAGGTCGGGATGCCTTAGGAGGAAGCCGGGTCCATCGCGGGCTTCGAGTAGGGGAAAACTATACCGAGTCCGGATGATCATCATCATCATGGAATAAAAGGCATTTCCGGCGCAAAAAATCAGCGAGAGCTGGGACTCGAACCGAAGATTTCAGGAAATCATCGCAACCTGGTGACCACCCCGCCACAGGGACCTTATGCGCTATATTCCATCACTTTAGTTTCTTATCATCTTTTCTTTCGTTTTTTTGTTTTCTGATTTTTTTCTGTCTTTTTTTCTTTTTTGTATTTTTCCTTCTTCCTCATTCGATGATTTCTTTCGAATGTATCCACATTTTCTTTAAAATTGATGAACCTTTTCAAATTCTCTGAACTTTTTTCTAATCCAATGTACCTTTTCAATTTTGATAAACTTTTTTTCATATTCGTTGAACATTTTCCAAATCTGATGGACTTTCTTTAAATTCGATGAACTTTTTTCAAGTTCGATGAACTTTTTTTCAAGAGTGATGAATTTTTCTATCATTTTTGTGAACTTTTTTCAAAATCGATGAACTTTTTCAAACTTGCTGAACTATTTTTCAAAACCGATGAACTTTTTCCGAAAACGATGAACTTTTTCCGAAAACGATGAACTTTTTTTCGAAAACGATGAACTTTTTTTAAACTGATGAACTGTTTTCAAAATCGATGAACTTTTTGAACTCGCTGAACTATTTTTCAAAACCGATGAACTTTTTTCGAAAACGATGAATTTTTTAAAACCAATGAACTTTCTTTCGAAAATGATGAATTTTTTGTCAAAACCGATGAAGTTTTTTTCGAAAACGATGAACTTTTGAAACTATATTTCATAAAGTTTTTTTCCAAAATCGGTGAACTTTTCTTCAAAATGATGAACTATTTCTGAAAATCGTTGAACGTTTTTTAAGTTTGTGAACTTTTTGTCTCAAAATCAACAAACATTTATAAATTCACGATTTATAAAAGAAATAAAAAAATTGAATGATAAATAAATAGCGTGGCCATACTGCTTCATGTACTGTTAGCGCTAATGATAACCACTATTGTGCAATTGCTGAGGTGGTCAGTTAATGTAGAACTAGTCTTGCGTTCGTGACCGATGCAGGTTTGATTCCTGAAACAGACATATTTTTTTCGTTTTATTATTGTGATTGTGTTCCTTACGCTTTCCCATCGCGGGCCGGCCCAGCAAGGCGCTGCTGCGGGCGCCAGCTACCTGTTCGGGCGCTTAAGGCGCCGAACAGGAGCTCCCGGAAGAAAACTAGTAAATTAAACGCGGATTCTGGGCTGGACTGGATCACAAGTGAAAACGGGCTCTTTTCTTCTCTGACGAGATGATGATTTCCCAAGTGCAAACGGGAATGAGAACTACTCCTCCTCCCTGTTCCTTCCTTGTTTTAATCCCCTATTCGTTAACAATGTGCCAAGTGCAGTCTAGGAGACGTAGATTCTTTTTTTCCGTCAGTTCAGTGATGTATTAATCACCTTGAAGAAGTTTATCGATGCGATGATGCCGAAATCTCCCCTAGTTGAGTGATGTATCTAATCCAATCTAATTTGCGCTCCTTAGTTGGACGCTTATTAATCGTTTCGTTTGCTGGAAGTAGTGTTTTGGAGCTCAACTTGTCCGGAGGATCATGACGCGAGTAGTTAGGATTTGGTTTGTTGTAGGTGAAGCAGCATTGTTGGGGACCACCTTAGAGCATCTCTAACAGATCCCGTAAAACGCCACCTGTAAAAAACACCTAAAACGAATTTACGGCACCGCGGGACATCGGGCGAAACAGATCCCATAAACCTGTACCGTAAACTTTTCTTTTTCTTTTTGCTCCTCACGCTTCTTCTTCCCCCGAACGTACGTATGGACAGACTCGAACTCCGTCCGGCCAGAACGGCGAGCTCGCTGCTCGTGTGCGGCATCGCGAAAAACGGCTTTACATGATCCTCCAAAAACAGCTGAAAGCCTCCATATATGATGGATGGGAGCTCAAATATAGGGGAGTCTGCAATTTATTTACGGGATATGCTATTTTACAGGATCTATTCTGGGCATTTTTTTCACCTTGTACCGTAAATGCAAAGGTTGCTATTTTACGGGATCTATTCGGGTTGTTTTTTCCAGCTTGTAGCGTAAATACAAATGTTTGACCGCTTTTACGGGATCTGCTAAAGATGCTCTTACAATTCCAGACCTACCATTTTGTCTGCTAGACATGCTCTTACAATTGCAGACCTACCATTTTGTCTGCTAGACATGCTCTTACAATTGTAGACCTACCATTTTGTCTGGGAATGTTCTGTGAGAAGCGAAGGAGGTGGCATGTGGTTTTTGCCTTGTTTTGCAATGAAAGCTGTTGTAGATATGAGAAGTATGTTTTCAAACAACAGCTTGGTCGTATCACCCCTTTGGAAACCTCCTCATAAGACAAAAGTTAATTTCCTCTAAAAACTTCCTATACGATTCTGGCAACAAATAGATAAATTGCACTTTCCTTCCTGCTCAGAGCACAAAGCTGCATCAATACCTAAGTTCTGTCACGGACAGATAAACTGCCCAAAGTGGCAAAATGACTACACATGCATTATAGAAACAAGTTCCCACAATAACAAACAAAAAACAAGTTTATATAGTAGTCCATCCGTAACTTAATACTCCCTCCGTCCGGAAATACTTGTTATCAAAGTGAATAAAATGAGATGTATCTACATGTATTTTAGTTCTAGATACATCCCTTTTTGTCCATTTTGATGACAAGTATTTTCGGACGGAGGGAGTATAAGATGTTTTTTTACACTATAACAGTGTCAAAACGTCTTAATATAGTGTCAAAAAACGTCTTAAATTAAGTTAGAGAGGGAGTAACAAACTATTGAAGAGTGCACTCGGCACAGAACACTTGTGAACAGATATAGATATGTATTCTCAGAGTTAAATGTACACGATTTTTTTTCAATCATTTATACAGGTACAAAAAAAGGGAGCCAAGCTAAATTGTGTGTACAAATTACACTTCAAGGAATGGTTATGGCGGCAGGGGATTTTAGTACAGAATGTCACGGTTTGAAAGTTTTTCGTGATGCTTACACATTACTTATACCAACTTGCAGCGGGTGAGCTCCTTCTACATTGCTTGCTTAGACTGCTCATAGTGAGAGTAACATAGGTAGTAACATGCATACCACATAGGCAAGAAATATGATGTGGCAAATAATTAATGAGGAGAGATGCAAATGGAGTAACATAATATGTTACCATCACATAGCGGTTTCCAATGTAAAATGAATCTACAAAGTAATAAATGAAGTGCTCTATGTTACCACATCTATGACACTACCCACTATAGAGGTAGTAACATAAACTAGTAACATATGCATGTTACTAGTTATGCATGTTACTAGTCTAAGTTACTCCCCACTACAACCAGTATAACAAAATTGCGTAGAAGGCTGTCAGAAAATCTGTGCAAAACCATAATACTAGTAACAATTAGAGGACAAGGGAGTTTCTATCCCACACCTAGATCAACCAAGTCATAAAATTTCAGCGTACCAAAATAAAACACACTTTAGTTCCTCTCCTTCGCCCTACCATTATTCCTTCATCATTTCAATCAATCCCTGTGACCAGGCCCCCACTCTGGAAGGAAGCTGAGACAAGGCATCTGTTATATATATATATATATATATATATATATATATATATATATATATATATATATATATATATATATATATATATATAGCCATGTAGCCTTTTGTTTTTACCACATTGTATGAGGAGTTTTCTGCATATTACCTGCACCTGTACATGTATATATATTGGCCTATGGCCCCATGGTAATACAAGTTGCTTTCTTAACATGGTATTAGAGCTAGGTTAATTTTTCCTGCACGTTGCAACTCGTGCTATCAATCCCCAGCCGCCTTCCTCGATCTCCCGATTGAAGTCCATGTCGATCGGATCGATCTCCTCCCCACCCGGCCCTCCCGATCAGCCTTGCTGTCGATCTCCAGCAGGCCCCCTCCCGATCGGATCTCCCAGCCGGCCCCTCCCGAGAGGATCGCTCCCGAGCGGATCGCTCTCCAGCTGGCCCTTCCCGAGAGGATCGCTCCCAATCCGGCCCTCCCGAGCGGATCGCTCTCCAGCCGGCCTCGCTTGACGCTGCTCCCAGCTGCAGTCTCGTTCCCAGCCGGCTCCAAGCGACGCAGGGCCCTGATCTCCTGCTCCCGCTGATCTCTGCCTAAAAAAATGTCTTCTGCATCGGGCTATGTTGCTGTCCCTCGCTGTCCGGTGATCTTCGATGGTACTAACTACACCGAGTTTAATGGCTTCATGCGCATTCACATGCGTGGCATCCGTCTCTGGGGTGTTCTTTCTGGCGAGGTCTGCTGTCCGCCACGTCCGGTTCCTCCGGTTGCCCCTACTCCGCCGACTCCACTGGTTCTTCCTACGGATGCTAATCAAGCCGCCAAGGATGCGGCTAAGCTTGCTGATGAGTCTGCTGATCGTGCTTATGATGAGAGGGTTTTGGCTTATGAGGAGGCTCTTCAGACATATCATGGTGCTCTGTCAATTTACACCCAGTGGCTTGATGATGATGCTCGTGCTGCAGCTGTTCTCACTGCTAGTGTTCTGCCTCAATTTGCTTTTGAGTTTCTGGGTCTTCCTACTGCCTTTGAGATGTGGACCTGTCTTCATCAGCGTTATGAGCCCTCTGATGATGCCTTATACCTTTCTGTGATCCGTCAGGAACATGCTCTTCAGCAGGGTGACTCTACTGTTGATGACTTCTATGCACAGAGTTCTGCTATCTGGCGCCAGCTTGATTCTCTCCGCAGTGCTGGTTGTCGTACTTGTCCCTGTTGCCAGGCTGTCCAGGCCAATTTGGAGTTTCATCGCGTCTACGAGTTCCTGTCTCGGCTCCGTAAGGAGTTTGAGCCCCGGCGTGCTCAGTTGTTTGCTCGTGGCCGTATTTCTCTCATGGAGGCGCTTTCAGAGATTCGTGCTGAGGAGACTCGCTTACGTGGTGCTGGTTTGCTGGAGGTTCCCTCTGTGCTCGCTACTCGGGCTTCTTCCACTCCACCTGCTGCACCGACCCCTTCTCGCTCGAGTGCTCCACCGCTCTTGCCCACTCCTTCTGGAGGCTCAGGTCGCCCCCGTCCACATTGTGACTACTGCAACAATGATGGTCATATTGAGTCCCAGTGCTACATGAAGCGGAAACACCCGCGCAAGGCGCGATCATCATCTTCAGGGACTTCGTCATCTACCTCGACAGCTTCAGCTATTGCTTTGACTGAGCAGGATATTTTGAGACTTAAGCGTCTGCTTGCGGCTTCAGGTTCTTCCTCGACGGGTACTGCTGGTTCTATGACTGATGCTTCCCGCACTGAGCAACCGCCCTTTACACAGTCAGGTACATCCCCATGGGTTCTGGACTCTGGAGCTTCTTTTCATATGTCTTCTCATTCTTCCACTTTGTCCTCTCTTCGATCGCTGGATTCTCCTGTTCATGTCTTCACTGCTGATGGTACTCCACTTTCTGTTGCTAGTAGAGGCCATCTTTCCACTCCTTATTATGTTCCTGATGTTGCTCATGTTCCTCGACTTACCATGAATCTGTTTTCTGCTGGTCAACTTACTGATTCTGGTTGTCGTGTCATCCTTGACGTTGACTCTTGTTCTGTCCAGGACCGTCGCACGCACACTCTGGTTGGGGCTGGCCCTCACCGCCGTGATTCTCAGGGTCTTTGGGAGTTGGACTGGCTTCATGTTCCTTCTCCTGCTACCACCATCGCTAGTTCCTCCGTTTCAGTCGCCTCCGTTACTGGTTCCTTCAAGCAGTGGCATCATCGACTTGGTCATCTTTGTGGTTCTCGGTTGTCGTCTTTAGTTCGTCGAGGTCTTCTGGGGTCTGTCTCAGGAGATGTCTCTTTAGAGTGTCAGGGTTGTCGTCTTGGCAAGCAGATTCAGTTACCATATTCACATAGTGAGTCAGTGTCTAAGCGTCCTTTCGATTTAGTTCATTCTGATGTATGGGGTCCGCCTCCTTTCGCTTCGAAAGGTGGTCATAAATACTATATTATTTTCATAGATGATTTCTCTCGTTACACATGGCTTTATTTCATGACTTCTTGTAGTGAGGTGTTGTCTATTTATAAGCGTTTTGCTGCCATGGTTCATACTCAGTTCTCTTCACCCATTCGTGTTTTTCGTGCTAACTCCGCTGGCGAGTATATCTCTAAGATATTGTGTGGTGTTCTTGCTGAGCAAGGAACTCTCTCTCAATTCTCTTGTCCTGGTGCTCATGCTCAGAATGGTGTGGCTGAGCGAAAGCATCGACATCTTCTTGAAACGGCTTGTGCATTGATGATTGCTGCCTCTCTCCCGCCTCATTTTTGGGCTGAGGCCGTCTCCACCTCCACCTATCTTATCAATATACAGCCTTCCGCTGCTCTACAGGGTGGTGTTCCTTTCAAGCATCTTTTTGATCGTTCTCCTGATTATTCGATGCTTCGCTTGTTTGGTTGTGTTTGCTATGTTCTTCTTGCCCCTCGCGAACGCACCAAACTTACCGCTCAGTCTGTTGAGTGTGTCTTCTTAGGCTACAGTGATGAGCATAAGGGCTATCGTTGTTGGGATCCTATCGGTCGTCGGATGCGTATCTCTCGAGACGTGACTTTTGATGAGTTTCGTCCATTCTACCCACGCCCATCTTCCTCGACTTTTTCAGTGGAGGATATCTCTTTCCTCACTTTTCCTGATTCACCTATCACCCCTATCGAGCCTATGCCTATTCGTTCCACTCCCTCTGCTTCTCCACCTCTAGTCGATTTGCAGTCACCCTCTTCCCCGGTCTCCTCGCCTAGCATGTCACCGGATTCTACACCTTCATCTCCGGTGACTTCTTCATCGCTACCCCCCGATTCTACCTTGGCGATTCCTCCTTCTATTGTTCCATCTTTTCCTCAGCATTACACTCGTCGTTCACGACCTGTGGATGCCTCTGTGGATGAGTCGTCATCTTCCTCTCAGCCTACTTATGGCTTGCGTTCTCGGCCTCGTCCGCCTGTTGATCGCTTTGGATTTCCCACCGCTGGTGCTGCTGTCCTTGAGCCGACTTCTTATCGTCAGGCTGTTGTTCATCCTGAATGGCAGTTTGCGACGGCAGAGGAGATTGCTGCTCTTGAACGCACTGGTACCTGGGATCTTGTTTCTCTTCCTCCCGGAGTCTGTCCCATCACTTGTAAGTGGGTCTACAAGATTAAGACTCACTCCGATGGTTCTCTTGAGCGTCACAAAGCTCGTCTTGTGGCTCGTGGTTTTCAACAGGAGCATGGTCGTGATTATGACGAGACTTTTGCTCCTGTGGCCCATATGACCACTGTTCGTACACTTCTTGCCGTTGCCTCTGCACGCCACTGGTCTATATCTCAGCTTGATGTTAAGAATGCCTTTCTTAATGGTGAGCTACGTGAGGAGGTGTACATGCAAGCCCCTGATGGCATGGTATGTCATCTTCGTCGCTCTCTCTATGGCCTTAAGCAAGCCCCCCGCGCCTGGTTCGAGCGTTTTGCCTCTGTGGTCACTGCCGCTGGTTTTTCAGCAAGTGCTCATGATCCAGCATTGTTTATTCACCTTTCTCCTTGTGGTCAGACTCTTCTTCTTCTCTATGTTGATGACATGATCATCACTGGGGATGACCCCAAGTATATTGCCTTTGTAAAGGCCCGTCTTAGTGAGTAGTTTCTTATGTATGATCTTGGACCTCTTCGCTACTTTCTTGGGATTGAAGTCTCTTCTACCTCTGATGGCTTTTTTATATCTCAGGAAAAGTATATCCAGGATCTTCTTGCTCGTGCTGCTCTTACTGACGAGCGCATTGTTGAGACTCCTATGGAGCTCAATGTTCACCTCTGTGCTACTGATGGTGATCCTCTCCCTGACCCGACGCGTTATCGTCATCTCGTTGGCAGTCTTGTCTATCTAGCTGTCACTCGTCCGAACATCTCTTATCCGGTTCATATTCTGAGTCAGTTTGTCTCTGCTCCCACATCGGTTCACTATGGTCATCTCCTTCGTGTTCTTCGATATCTTCGGGGCACGATCTCTCACCGTCTATTCTTTCCTCGCTCCAGTTCTTTGCAGCTTCAGGCCTATTCGGATGCTACGTGGGCTAGTGATCCTTCCGATCGCCGTTCACTTTCTGCTTACTGTGTTTTTCTTGGCGGTTCTCTCATTGCCTGGAAGACGAAGAAACAGATTGCAGTTTCCCGTTCGAGTGCAGAGGCTGAGTTGCGAGCAATGGCTCTTTTGACAGCAGAGGTGACTTGGTTACGGTGGTTACTTCAGGATTTTGGTGTTTCTGTCACTACACCGACTCTGCTATTATCTGACAGTACAAGTGCTATTAGCATTGCGCGCGATCCTGTGAAGCATGAGCTCACCAAGCATATTGGTGTTGATGCTTTCTATGTGCGCGCTGGTGTGCAGGATCAGGTTATTTCTCTTCAGTATGTGCCTTCCGAGTTACAGTTGGCGGATTTCCTGACGAAGGCCCAGACTAGAGCACAACATGGCTTTTATCTCTCCAAACTCAGTGTTGTTCATCCACCATGAGTTTGAGGGGGGGTGTTAGAGTTATATATATAGCCATGTAGCCTTTTGTTTTTACCCCATTATATGAGGGGTTTTCTGCATATTACCTGCACCTGTACATGTATATATATTGGCCTATGGCCCCATGGTAATACAAGTTGCTTTCCTAACAACATCAATTCCTGCCTTGGTCACACTTTTATCCTTTGTGTCCCAAGAACTATAAGAAAGAAAGAAAAAACCAATCAATGAGTATATGACCTATGATTGTACTGCATAGACTATAACCAAACAAAAAAAGAAGGCATGCGTACCTTGTCTTGATCTTGCGGTGGTCCTTGCACACACCTTCGGTGAAGTCAACTAGAGCCATCGCTACCTTCAACCCAGACTTTTGGTCATTTATACCACCCAATATGCCATGGTAAGCCTTAAATATCCCCTCTCTAACCTTGTTACCATGATCCTTATCCTGTGACTTCAACTCAGCAGCTACTCTAAGCTTCTCCATAACTGGAGGCACGTACTTCTCAAATTTCTCACCAATAGCAAGAGCAATCTGTCCAAAGCTCGATAAAATTGAAGGTTGAAGTGTCGATTCTACGATACCTTGGTAGAGAACTTCCATAATATGATCATACGACGGCACCACTTCTTCCTCTTTTCCCAAGACACGGCAGATATCACACATCACTTCTAAATAAACTTGGGAGAGCCGCTTCACATTAAAGTACTGTAGCAGGATAGGCATGTGTTGTACAAACTCACCACCAATTGCATGAGCAAGAGCACCAATGGCAAGGGCTGCTCCATCACGTGCACTATTACTGTCACTGGTTAAGACAATGCACAATAGGAGCAATACACACTTAGCAGACCCATTAAGTGTAAATGCCACACGGGTCGCCAAGTATCTAGTGCCAAGCCTCCGGATTAAGAGTTCTAGTAGACCACACAGCAAAACCTCAAGAAGGCCACGGTTCTTCCTCTCAACGGATGAAACTGCTTCACCTTGACGATTAATCATGATGTTCAATCTCGTAAAGATTTGAGACATTAAGCCTCCTACAGCCCTGCAAACTTCTAATTCTTCAATGTTGCAAACTCTCACAATCTCACTCAGTGCTTCATAAGCAGATGTACATGCTGGAAGCCTAAAAGGGTTCTCCTTAGTAAGTTCTGAAGCACAAAGAAGAGCATCAATAAGAGGCTTAACAAAAGGTGAAAGCTCGCATGACTTTGCATCTTCTCCATAACCCCTCGCAAGAAAATATAGAGCTCTATACACTTCAATGGACACTTGAGGGACATCTTTGCTCCTCTCTATCAAGACGGCCATGATCCCAGGAAGGCCCCCCTCATTTCTGATGATTCTATTTGCACCCACAAGCTCAAACATCCTCCCAAGAGTCCATGCAGCCCTGCCTCTTACACCTTTCTCAGGATCTTTCATCATGTCAAGCAACAAATGAACTACAGGAGCAAGTTGCTTGACAGAGGGACCTTCAAGGATAAAAGCTAATGGAAAAATGGCTACCATGCGACTATGACAATGTGGTCCACTGATGTTGCACTCACAAATTGCATCACAAGCGGGACAACTGCATCCTTCATAGTTCTAGCGGCGAGGCCTAGGCATGTCATATAAATGCCTTCCAGTCTCATCTCCCTCTTCTCCCCAAATGTCCTCAAGATTTGCTCCCTCTTGTTCCACATTTTCATCTCCCTCTTGTTCCTCACTCATGGAAATGTTCATGTCCTCTAAATTATCATCTCCCTCTTGTTCTGCACCCATGGAAATGTCCTCTTGTTTTAAATCTTCCTCTTCTTTTAAGTAAGTTTCTAGCAGAAGTGGAACAAATGAAGAGAGAGGACCAATAAAGTTAGAGGTCTCTTGTTCTTGTTCTTCTTCTAAATCTTCTTCTTCTTCTTCTTGGTAATCAACCTCTTGTTGGCAAATAGTGCTCCACAACTCAATAGATTTGACTTTAAGTGATTCCACATCTCCTTTCAAAGCTTGGGATGTAAGACTTAGTATGATTTCCTTGTACGGTTCTAAATTGGCATGATATCTGGATGCAATTGCAACAAGGCACTCAAATGCCACCTCTTTGATCTCAGTTTCGTTGGATTCAGCCGCATCACAAACTACAACCACTACCGAATTTCTGCCAGCATGGTCTTTAAACCGAGCAACAACATCAACCTAAAGAACGTTGAGTAGAGCTTTAACCACTGCCAGACGGACTTGAGAACTTAGCTCTCCTACATGGTTCTTCACTGCATTTATGACACTGGCCTTAACAAGACCCCCTTGATCCCCCTTGAGAAGGTAAGGGGACCCCTCAAAGACATACTCCAAAACTTCTAGAGTTGCTTCCTTTAGTGAAGAAGATGGCCCTGCCATGTTGTCCACTAATTTGCGAATGAGGTCCTGCCATTGATTCCTCGGTATCTCAATGCATGCAACCCTTGCAATAATTTTTGCAATAACTTTCGACGAGGGGCGCCTTGAATCAGATTGCCTTGAATCAGATTCTAGTGCCATGAGCAAATTCTCCTTGATCTTTGATCGAATAGATGGATCGAGGTTGAGCCATTGTAGAGCTGGTAGATCCTTGAGTGCGTCCTTGAGTGTTGGATCCCTTGATTCCAAGGAGTTCTTCAGGATGATGCCAGCAAGTGTCCTAGTCTCTTCTAGATTCCCCTCCCTCAAGAGATGAGATGATAAATGTAGAAGAAAGTTGGGAAGATCAAGACCATGGAGCTGCTTTAGCTTCCCTTCTGCTATTGACCGTATATTGTCATCAAGAAAGCATGTGCGAGAACATCACTAATATCAGTTGATTCATCCATATCGACTGTCCTGGGCAAGTCCTGGGCAAACATCAAACATTAGAACTTGTCAGATAGGGGGGTGGGGGTGGGGGTGGGGTGGGCCGGGGGGAGCAACAAATTAACACCCCAAAATAAGGTATCTAAGAACCACACAAGGACCAAATGGATGGAGAAATTTTGCAAATTTAACTCAACAATCACCATTCTCTATCAACAATCAAAACTTTTACATGACATAGCCTCTCCTTCTTTAGATCTAGCCCTACATTGTCTATAAGATAGAATTAGGCATGAATAATCATAAAGAGAGTTTTAAGACAACCTAACAAATGTTTTGAATATTGTAGAACAAAAACATCTTGCATGTAAAGAATGGGGGCACAACACAACAGATGCATCATAATTAGCCAAAGCCTTAGCTTTTATTTAAGTGCACCTTCAAGTCCCTTTTTCTATGACAAAGAGTATAACTAATTTTCAGAAAACATTTCCATGGTTGCAAATATTCATATAGAACTAATTGTCAAGTAGAAGAACATATAACCATAGTTTGCAGTAAGAAACAAAAAATTACATTCAAATCAGTCAATCAACAACAGTCACAACGAGCAGGAATCAAGTTGTAAATCATAGTTAAGTCATATAAACCCTGAGACATGAAACACAGAAAGCAGTTGGATAAAAACAAAGAGCATCAGGCTACACTTTCAGTGGTAATTCAACGCTATAGCCCTAGTTATTTAGAACTATATAAGTGCAATCACTGCTAATTCATGCAACTGCAATCACTGGCCGCCAAAAAATAGTTCATACAATTTCAATAAGGGACCGGTCTAGCGAGCGGCCGGCTGCTCACTATACTTTGCGAGCGGCCGGCCCAAAATTGCAAGTTTTGGTCCTCTAATAATTTATAAATAGCAATTATCTATTGTGTGTCTTTTTTTGTTAGTTAATGGATGTTTTTATTAGTATTAAATGCGTATAGCAAATGCGTACAGACTGGTCCGTGAAACACATTTATTTTCGTCTCTTAAATCTTTAAAAAGTCATATCTTTTAAACCACACGTTGGAATTCAGATCCGTTTTCACCTTTGGGTTCATCGCGACGAGATCTTCGAAACTAGATCCCATATGGGTATGTTTCGACGAATTTTTTTAATGCCAACTTTGGTGCTATATGGTGCAACTATAGTACCGCATTATGAAACTAGACTACATTGTCGTGCCAACTGAGTATATGTGTGTGTAACTAGTCCTGCCAACTAAATATTAATGCGTGTGCAACTAGTGTCCTGCCAACTAAATATCAATGTGTGTGCAACTAGACTATATTACAAGCCAACTAAGCATATGTGTGTGCAACTAGTCTTCCTGCCAACTAAACATCAATGTGTGCGCAACTAGACTACGTTACAAGCCAACTAAACATCAATGTGTGTGCAACTAGACTACATTACAAGCTATGATAATTCATATGCGACTATGCGGACCAGATTATGCAACTATATGGCCATGTATGTGCCAACTAGGACTACTATGTGTGCAACGACAACTACTAGGGATGCAGCTCCAAAAAACTGGATTTGAAAAAAATTGCACCATGCAGTACTAAAGTTGCACAAAGCAGTACTGAAGTTGCACAATACAGCGCCAAAGTTGGCATCAAAAAAATTTCGTCGAAACATATCCATGCGGGATCTAGTTTCGAAGATCTCGTCGCGATGAATCCAACGGTGAAGACGGATCTGAATTCCGACGTGTTGTTTAAAAGATACGACTTTTTAAAAATTGAAGTGGCCAAAATAAATGTGCGTGAATCTGTTTCCAGGACTAGTCCGTACGCATTTAATGCTAACAAAAAACATTCACTAGCTGACAAAAAAAGACACACATGTAAGTAACCAACCCGGCCGCCCGTTCCTACGAAAAAGTGGGCGTGCACTTTTAAGATTTCAGGAAATAAGAAGCAATAATTCAGTTAATAGAGTGTAAAAACAACTCATTGGCTAAAATTTCTAGGGAAAAAAGGCCCCTCGTCGGCTGTTCCGTGGTATATGCTTAACCACTGCAGTTGCCTAACAATGTTATACATGTGACACATGCCCTGGGCACCCTGTGGCGTGTCCGGGCAGCCGGCCTTCAGGGCCTTTTCTCAACTGGGCCAGGAAGAGATTCTTCTTAGTGCAAAAGCGTGGGGGCTGTCTTCCCCCCATCGGACGAGTTTAAAAAAACAAATCATTGACTACACTCATCTGCATGGAGGAGGGGAAGAAGTTGCAAGATCACCAAATCATATCATGAACCACCATATCATGGGCCACGACAGTTACCTAGAAGCAAGCATTACCAACAAACCACAGGTATAAGAGATTTGTATGGATACCAAAAATATCAACCTCCATTTAGGTGAAGTACATGCAATTCACATGGTCACATTCTAATCGTAGAAGAAATTGATTTATGACTGTCAAATGATATGATATTACCCAATACGATATGAATTATATTACCTAACATAGACAAAGAGAACGAACAAAATAAAATTATAGCACTAAAAAATACAACGATTTGAAGTTGGAAGGGAACAATTAAAAGGAGCATCCTGATACCCAACATACAGACCAAAATATATTATTAATTTGATCACCAAATACAATTTAAAAAGAAGTGTAACTTTGGTGGGATAGGACTGTAAAAACATTGTGCTACCACTAGAAGTTCATTGCAAAAAGAGGAAGATACAAATTACTCCCTCCGATCCATATTAATTGTCACAACTTTAGTACAAGGTTGTACCAAAGCTGCGACAATTAATTTAGATTGGAGGGAGTACTAAATTTCACGGACTAAAATACAAATAAAAGGTAGGTGACTTAAGAAGGATATGGATGTAAAAACATTATGCTATGAGTATAAGTTGAAGGTACCAAAAATTTGTTCCCTCAATATAAGTTGAAGGTACCAAAAATTTGTTCCCTCCAAAACATTATGCTATTTTTCCTTTTTTACGGATAATATTTTACCAAAAAGGAAAAATATAGTATCCCGGAACTTTACTGATAATCATAGTCTACAACAAAACTAGAAGCAAATTTACAGCAAAGCTTCCAGCACAAAAGACTACAATACTACTGAACTGTAAAGGACTATGAGATACCATGTAACTGATCATGAGTTACATGATCAGGATTTACAGAGTAAGTCATAACTAGTTACAGCACAAAGGCTGGACCATTACATTCTACTCCCTCCATTCCAAAATAGATGACCCAACTTTGTACTAACTTTAGTACAAGTTGGGTCATTTATTTTGGAATGGAGGGAGTAATTGATAATGACTTATAGTGAAAAATTGATGGATAAATGTGTATATCTATGAACCTGAATACAAAACATATCTTTGTGCCAAAAAATAAAGCAAATTACAACAAGGCTTCCAACACAAAATACATGAAAGTAAGCAGGCCATACTAAAATTCCTACAGTTTCAAGATACGAGATGGGCTAGTTCAAAAGACTGGTGTCTTGCAAGAGGGAAAACTGAACATCCTCTAACTAAGATCAGGAAATAAAAGCTAAACAGTAATCCAAGAAGACACATATAAGCTACACCAAAAACTAAGAATGATGACTAACAACAGTCGCTCAGGACTAAGGCTAACCCTAAGAGGAAATAGCACGCATGAACTCCATACTCTACATCATCAGAGAAAAAAACAGGTTAATGATCCCCCAAATTACAGAGCACAACCATCTACCCTAACCGAACAACAAATCAACCAGTCACTGGGAAATCTCACACCTACATTGACGGGACAGGAGATCTATAAAATTTCACAGCTACATCAAAAGAGAAAAAGAGGGCAGCCACAAGACAGAAACTCAGTAGAGAGCTCGACAGCTCCGAATAAAAAAGTCCTTAGGCAGAAGATGAGAGAGAGCTTGTTGTTGCTGGGCCACTCAGGGTCAGGGTCACGTGGATAGACTGTCAAAACTTATGCTTGTTAGACTGAGGGTTTGAGGCCAGTTCCTACAAATTGACATATGTTTATTGGGCATAACTAAACCAGTTCCTACCTAGTATAGACCATATATAAATATTCAGTTTTGCTAAAGCATTAAAATTTGGGTGTGGAGAAGTACTATAAATTGGGAATATACTCAAGTCAAAGAATCTCTTTTGCAAAATACCACCAACAATGCCTTTTGCATAAACTGTAAACAGTGGATTTACATATATACTGTAAACAACACATTCTCCAGTGATTTATTTATGCTACCACGGACGAATACGCAATACCCTAAGTGAAATTTTAGGGGGAAAAAGAAATTGGGAGTGAATCAAGTAAAATTACCTGTGTGCAGCTTGCAGGGATTCAGGGAGAAGTCCAGAGGATCAGATTCAGAGAAAGAGCTGCGCCGCCGGCTTGCCGCTGCTAGCTGCGTGCGGTTGTGTGGCCGCGTGGAGCGGGGTCGTGGGTCGGCTGACTTGATGTCCTCGTGTTGCTTTGTGCCGGTGGGAAGGCTGGCGGTGGACGGCTGCCGATGTGTGCCGCTGGCCGGCGGCTGTTGTGCCCTCTGTGACGGTCTGTCGGGGCCTCGGGGGCGGCGGCGGTGGCTGCGTGCTTTTTCTTTTTCTGAGAAAAACGAGGGCTGCTGCTTGCGCAGGAGTAGTTTTTATGGGAGGTTGCTTATCTAGGAAATTCCTAATTGACGCTCGTTGCGTCAAGTTGTCGATCCAACGCATAAACACATTTTTTTTTGAGGCAAACGCATAAACACATAGGAACGAGCGAGCCAGCAACGTAGTGGCCCGGCCCATTTAGCAGCCTTAGCGTAGGTTTTTCGGTACTGATTTCTAGAAATCCCTATCTGCCGCTCGCTGCGGCAAACTGTCCGGCTACCGCACAGGGCAGCGATGCAAGGGACAAACATGGGCCGGCCCACTTGGAGATTGACACACGTGCGGCCGACCGGTTTTAGGAGCCTTCTAGAAGATTCCCTAAACCGGGTTTTTTCTGTGTTCTTTCCTTTTCGGTTTTATGGCTTTCTATTGTGTTTTATTTTTCGTTTTTCCTTTTCTTTCTTTTTCTTTTTCCATTTTCTTTTTTTCTGTTTCTGATATTTCTTTTCTTTCCTTTACTTTTCCTTTCTATTTTTTTCAAGTTTACTAGCAAAAGAGCCCGTGCGTTGTAACGGGAGAGAAAACATAATACACACTCTTAACCCAACAATCATCACCCAAGACCACAATAGGTCCATCTCCTTTATTTTTGCGAGGCATCATATTTGTGTTGCCGCTTATCCTCCTTCTCACCTCACCGGCGATGGCCTCGGTGTTCACACAAAATAAAAAAAACGTTTTGAATATGTTTAATCCTAAGGCGTCTCTCTCCTCCCTCTCCCTCCCTCTCTCTCTCTCACTTTCTCTCACTCTCGCGATGAGAAATCTGCTGTTTTCCCCTGCGACATTTTTCAGAGGTATGCATGTGTAGTTATCGATGTTTTCTGTTCCCTATATTGTTATAGTGGGGTGTTTATTTGCAATCCGGAGCGCCGCCGGTACAAAAGGAAAACGGATCTTACGCTATAAATTATAAGTTTGCTCCCAAAAGGATATTTTAAAAATATTTAACAGGTAAAACTAACATCATATTTAGATTCCACATATTTTTTTAATAAAATTTCATATATAATATGTTAAAATCGAAGTTACGGTTTAAAAGATACGGATAATTTAGAAAATCATTTATTTGACTGAAATATATTCCAAAATAATATTTAAAAATACTTAACAGGTGAAAATAATCTCATATTCATATTCTACATATTTTTCTAATCAAATTTCATATATAACATGTTCAAATCGGAGTTACGGTTTAAAAGATATGGATGATTTAAAAAAGCATTGTTTGACTTAAATATGATCCGCGGATGAATTACCTAAAACATCAGGGGGATTTTCGAAAAATGTAAAATAATGGTTTGGGTGTGACTTAAATCCGGACTGTGGGTTGATTTCAACAAAACACAAGGACTTTTTTGTAAAATATGAAAAAAAATGATTCGTTTATCTTAAAACAGGACTCCAGGTTGAATTCTCTGAAATAGAGGGACTTTTCTAGAAAATGCCATGACGGACGAAAGAAACCGAGTTTGCTTTATTATTAGGTAAATATTTCCTTCACGAAACTGTACACAAATTTAAAAAAAGATAGCATTTTATAAAAATTTCTTCAAAGTTTCAAAAACTATGTCTGTTTTAAAAAAATTGTAATTAGAATTCGAAATTTGTTCGCGTGTTTGAAAATTTGTTCACAAACTTAAATATTGTTCTGGTTGTCAAATTTGTACACAAATTAAAAAATTGTTCAATCTTTAAAAAAATATAATTTCCAAATTTTGTTCAATCTTTCAGAAATTTTTCTCATTTCCAAATTTTTGTTCAGAAATTTCATAAAAGTTTATAATTTCAAAAATTGTTCGCTTAATTTTGAAAGTGTTCTAAATTTCAAAAAGTGTTCGCCTTTTAAAATTTTGTTCACAAACTAATAAATGTTCGGTTTCAAAAATATGTTCCCGTTTTCAAAATTTGTTAATATTGTTGAAAATATTAATATTTTAAAATTTGTTCACAAATTAAAAATATGTTCGCGTTTTAACAAATTTCCATTTTCGATATTGTCCACAAAATTTAAAAGATATTCCCGTTTTCATAATTCGTTCACAAATTCAGAAAACTTCCATGTTTTTTTTGCACAAATTCAAATAAATTGGAAATTCTACAAATTCGTTCCTCTTTATCTAAATATGTTCACTAATTCAACAAATGATCAGGTTTCCAAATTTGTTCACAAATTAAAATAATTTCAGGAATTTTAGAATATGATCATGTTTTCCAAATTTATTCAGAAATTCAGAAAATGTTCCTGTTTTTAAAAACTTCAGTTTTCAAAAAATTGTGTTCAATAAACAACTCAGGTTTTTTAGAAAAAAGTTACTTTTAAAATTTTAAATATATGTTGGATCTGTGTTTGATGTTGGTTCTAAAAGATTTACGCTGGTTCTTGTTCTGTAACCTTTGGTAGCTCAACAGGTTAGAGCGCATGATCTGTTGCGTTAGATCTTGTGTTCGATTGCATCGTTTGGTGTCTTCTTTTTAGCTACTGCAGCTATTTGCCGCAGAGAGCGGCGTATAGGAGCTCCCCTGATTTCTGGCGGTTTTGTAACCTTCTAGAAGGTTCCTAAATTGCTTTCGTTTTTTATTATTTATTATTCTTTTTTTCCTTTCTTGTTTATTTTTTAATTTTTTAATTTTATTTCTATTTTTCAAAATAAATTGCATTTCGAAAATTATTCAGAATTCCAAAAAACTTTCATGTTTTATAAAAATTGTTCAATTTTCAATAAATGTACCATTTTTCTGTTCACAAATTTTTAAAATTTTTGCATTTTCAAAAATGGTTCGGATTTTAAAATAAATTTGTGTCTTTTTGAAATTGTTCAGAATGTAGGAAATTATTTATGTTTTCGAATTTTGTTCAGAAACTAAAAAAATGCATTAAAAAAATCAGAATGTCAAAAAATGTTCCTGTTTTAAACTGTTTTTCATAACTTAAAAAATGTTCGTGTTTTCCAGGAATTTCCAAAAATCTTCAAGCTTTTAAAAAAATGTTAAGCATTCAAAAAATGTTCCCATTATCAAAGTTTCTTCATAAAGTTTAAAAAATATAATTTGACGAGAAAAATTCGGGAATTTTCAAAAAATATTCATGTGTCAAAAATTGACCCCTTTATAAAGAATGTCCATGTTCCAAAAATATTCACTTAAAAACGCGTTTGAAACTTCAAACAATGTTTAGAGCCTTTTGGGCGGCTTAAAAAAATAAGTTGCATCTCTCCATCTTAAAAAATAAGCCGCCCTCTAAATTTATTGAGAATTCTAAATTACTTATCCCATAACTAGTTGGGAAGCCTCAATGAATAAGAGAGACTGCATATGGGAAAAGCTGGGAAGGAGACGACTTATTTTTAAGTTGCCAAAAGAACTGGCCTTAGCTCTGTGCTGCTGACAGTTCTTGTATCCCGCGTTTTCTAATTAGACGAAGCTTATCAGCGTGTGGTGTTGGGTTTGATCCCTCGCAAACAAAGACTAGAAATATTGAAAAGCACTAAGCACCATCTATTCCAATGTAAGGCGCTAACCACCGATGCTAAATACCCCGATTGGAAACAATGCTCATTAGGGAGGAAAAGGGCCTACATAGGTGAATAAACATATTTCCGAATAAAGAGTAGAAAAATGGCGTCAAATATTTTTAGAGCGAGTACAAGAGGTGGTACATCACATGAAACGGATGTAAGAGGGGTGAACATGGTGCCCAGAGCAGAGACATGGGATGCTTGGCCCAAACAGAGAAGAACACATCTGAACTCATTGTCCTAAGAGGCAGCTCAAACCAAACCAACAACTCCAAATCCAAAAATGAGGACGCCGCAAGGAAACAAGACTGCTCCTTCAGGAAGGAGAATGACGCCGAGACGTCGTCGTCGTCTGATCCAAATAACAGGGCCTAGGGTTTTCCTTGATGCTCGAAGAGGGGCGGAGATAACAGCCATGGAAGCGCCTCCAAGAAGGCGATTACTCTCATGGGTGTCGCCATTGCCAGTATAGAATGCTAAAAAAGGGATTTCACCCTGGCCAGAATCTGAGCAATCCCAAGCCGTTAGAGCACGAATCGGATAGGAGGAGTCAAGGCATAGGCTGGAATCGCAAACGTGGGAAGGGAAGCCATGCCCACCACTGAAGAAGGCACCGAGCGCAACCAGACGTGGAAGCTGTTGGGGAACGCAGTAATTCAAAAAATTTTCCTACGATCATGCAAGATCTATCTAGTAGAAGCATAGCAACGAGACGGGAGAGTGTGTCCACGTACCCTCGTAGACCGAAAGCGGAAGCGTTAACGTGACTGATGTAGTCAAACGTCTTCACGATCCAAACGATCCAAGTACCGAATGTACGGCACCTCCGTGTTCAGCACACGTTCAGCACGATGACGTCCCTCGAGCTCTTGATCCAATAGAGGGTCGAGGGAGAGTTCCGTCAGCACGGCGGCGTGGCAACGGTGTTGGTGATGTGATCCACGCAGGGCTTCGCCTAACCACTACGACAATATGACCGAGGTGGTAAACTGTGGAGGGGGGCACCGTGATACGTCCATTTTGCATCATGTTTTCATACTGTTATTTATAATGTGTGTATCCATAATAATGCTTTTTGGAGTAATTCTAATGCCTTTTCTCTCATAATTTGCAAGGTACACACCAAGAGGGAGAATTCTGGCAGCTGGAAATCTGGACCTGAAAAAGCTACGTCAGGCCACCTATTTCGCACAACTCCAAATGGGCTAAAACTTCACAGAGTTTTTTATGGAATATATAAGAAATATTGGAGCCAATAAGTACCAGAGGGGAGCCACCAGGTGGGCATAACCCACCTGGGCGCGCCAGGCCCCCCTAGCGCGCCCTGGTGGGTTGTAGCCCACTCAGCCCATGTTCGGTGCCCATCTTCTGGTATATAGGTGGTTTTGACCTATAAAAAATAAGAATAATTCTTTCGCGATAGAGCACCGCCATCTCGAGGTGGAACTTATGCAGGAGCACTTTTTCCCTCCGCGGAGCGATTCCGCCGGGGGAACTTCCCTCCCGGAGGGGGAAATCATCATCATCATCATCACCAACAACTCTCCCATCTTGGGGAGGGAAATCTTCATCAACATCTTCACCAGCACCATCTCACATCAAACCCTAGTTCATCTCTTGTATTCAATCTTGTTACCGGAACTATAGATTGTTGCTAGGGGGTGACTAGTAGTGTTGATTACATCTTGTAGTTGATTACTATATGGTTTATTTGGTGGAAGATTATATGTTCAGATCCATTATGCATATTAATACCCCTCTGATCATGAGCATGTTTGTTGTTTGTGAGTAGTTGCCTTTGTTATTGAGGTCACGGGAGAAATCATGTTGCAAGTAATCATGTGAATTTGATATCTTTCGATATTTTGATAGTATGTATGTTGTGATTCCCTTAGTGTTGTCATGTGAACGCCGACTACATGACACTTCACCATATTTGGGCCTAAGGTAATGCATTGTGGAGTAGCAATTAGATGATGGGTTGCGAGAGTGACAGAAGCTTAAACCTCAGTTTATGCGCTATTCTGTAAGGGACCGATTGGATCCAAAAGTTTAATGTTATGGTTAGAATTTATTCTTAATACTTTTCTAGTAGTTGCGGATGCTTGCGGGAGGGTTAATTATAAGTAGGAGGCTTGTTCAAGTAAGAACAACACCTAAGCACCGGTCCACCCACATATCAAATTACCAAAGTAGCGGACACTAATCAAACCAACATGATGAAAGTGACTAGATGAAAGTCCCGTGTACCCTCAAGAACGCTTTGCTTATTATAAGAGACCGTTTTGGCCTATCCTTTGCCTCAAAAGGATTGGGCTACCTTGCTGCATACTTGTTACTATTATCATTACTTGCTCGTTACAAATTATCTTGCTATCAAACTACTCGCTACTTACAATTTCAGCACTCGCAGACATTACCTTACTGAAAACTACTTGTCATTTCCTTCTGCTCCTCGTTCGGTTCAACACTCTTACTTATCGAAAAGAGCTACAACTGATCCCCTATACTTGTGGGTCATCAAGGCTATTTTCTGGCGCCGTTGCTGGGGAGTGAAGCGCCTTTGGTAAGTGGAATTCGGTAAGAAATATTTTATATAGTGTGCTGAAATTTATTGTCACTTGTTACTATGGAAAACAATCCTTTGAGGGTTTATTCGGGGTATCTTCACCTCGTCCGGAACCACAATTAATCGAAGTAAATATGCACTAGAGGCAATAATAAAGTTGTAATTTATATTTCCTTATATCATGATAAATGTTTATTATTCATGCTAGAATTGTATTAACCGGAAACTTAGTACGTGTGAATACATGGACAAACAGAGTGTCACTAGTATGCCTCTACTTGACTAGCTCGTTAATCAAAGATGGTTAAGTTTCCTAGCCATAGACATGAGTTGTCATTTGATGAACGGGATCACATCATTAGAGAATGATGTGATTGACTTGACCCATCTGTTAGCTTAGCACAATGATCGTTTAATTTATTGCTATTGCTTTCTTCATGACTTATACATGTTCCTATGACTATGGCATTATGCAACTCACGAATACCAGAGGAACACTTAGTGTCGTGGAATTAACACGTCAGATGTCCTAATGAGAGGACTTAGTCGTGGAGCCATCACAACGAGATTAACTTAAAGGGGTTAAACCGGACAAAGGACACGGGGAGTTTATACTGGTTTGGCCCCTTACGGTGAAGGTAAAAGCCTACAATCCAGTTGTGGTGGAATTGATGGGGTCTCGATGAGAAGGGAGCGAATCCTCTTTACCTATCTCTCGAGTTGTTGTTTCTTCTTCCTGAACCGCCGCCGGGTCGTCCCTTTGTATACACAGGTTGACGCCCGGTGGTTTACAAAATACCGAGGCCGACTCATACACGTGTCCGGCTTGGTTTCTACCTTTCCCTAACTTACAACTCAAGTTACATAACTCATGGCGGTTTATGTCTATGGGCCTTAATCCGCCCTTGGGCTCCAAGCCTATAAGCTTCAATAGTAAAGCACCATACTCCTTGTCTTCATGGGCTTCAATACAGATGAGCATAACCCAGCCCCTCCTGGGCGGTTTATGCTTAGTAGTTATATCCACAACATTAGGCCCCAGATTGATTTGAACCTGTTCATGTCAATCTTCAATCCTTAGAAAAACTCCTTGATCTTCAAAGAATCTTGTAAACCGCCATGACATCATTTCCATATGCACTTGGTAAACCGCCATGACGTCATCTTTTAAGATTGTAGTGAATCGTCATGACATCATATCCATATAAAACCCTGTAAAAACTTTTTTTCTTATTAATAACCCTCCAAAAATCGAGGCGACAGCTGTGTCAGATATCCATTTTTTGGGTTCCTCGATTCCCGCACCTGTCACTTATCCCTTCGCTTTATAAATATGGCCAAGGGTCATTCTTTCCTTTCCTCTTCGTGCCCCTTCGCCTCATCGTCTTCCTCGCGTCGCCTCAGAGCTTGAGTGCAGCCGCCGCCGTCGACCTTTGCTTCTGCACCACCAACGGCCGCTGCATCAACCTGATCTGACCACAGAAACACGACGCCTCTCCGCCTCTCCTGTAGCCTCTGTAAGCTTTCTTCCTCTTCTCCTCAGATCCACCATTAGGGTTTCGTTGTTCTTCGGTGTTCTTCAGTACTCATCCATACCCATTGCTGTCACACGAATCTTTTAATAAGAATATGACCTTTGTTTCTATGCGGCCATAACTAGATCTCATTTTTATTCATCATAACATCTCTGTTATCAGTGAACAGATCCCATTTGGCCTTTAGCTATTTCGTTGATACTGTCTAGGGTTTTGAATTTTTCCTTCTTTTTAAGACTGCGGTAGATCCAAAACTATAGCCACAACTTGCAAAACCTGTTTCTGCAATACTTAGAGACTTTTCAGATCTGTAACTTCCGCACCAGTGTAGGCGGTTTAACTTTTTACAAGATGATAACCTGCCAGGCACCATTAGCTCTCTCTTAAACCGCCAGCTCATCCTCAATATAAGACACCGGCTTATCATGCGCATATGTTTCAATTTGTTTTTCCTGTCTTTAAACCGGATTATCTGCATCAATCAAAACCTTAAACCGGCCTTGATCCTCTTTTCCAGCTTCCTGTTCAAATGGCCAAATCGTTTTATGCTTGCAATTGGGTCCCTTCCCGGGTTACTAAAGAGCAACTGACTGGGTATGTTGTGACTGGTGCTTTAGCGAGCAAGGAAACCATCCACTGGAGAGTCCCCGGTTTAGAAAATCCTCCCAAGCCTCAGAATGGAGAAGTGATTGTTTTTACTGATCATCTGAATCAAGGGTTCAGCCCTCCCGGATCAAAGTTCTTTTGTGATGTTCTTACCAGCTTCCAGATCCACCCTCAAGATATTGGACCAAACTCCGTGCCAATATATGCAATTTTCAAGTATTTTGCGAAGTCTATCTGCAAGAGGAACCCACTGTGGAACTATTTCGGGACTTCTTTTACTTAAACCGCCGTACTGAATTTACGGACGGGCCCAACACTGAACTCGGGGGCGTTTCAATCCAGAAGAGAAAGGATGTCGACTTCCCTCTTGCCAAACATCATAGCCACCCAAGGATTGGAATCAGACTTGGTTTTACTGCCGCAATACAGCTCCAGACAACGAAAATCCTCTACCGGGTTATGGTGCATACCGGCTTACCAAAACTCATCCAGTTCCTCAGCGACTCACTGCTAAGGAGAGATCAAAATATGCCCCTCAACTAGCAAAACTCAGAGCATTTGTTGCCAATGGCCTGACAGGCATTGATTTGTCCGCCGTTGGGTGTCTTGGAGTATTTTACCTTTAAGCCGGCGCCCCGGTTTAATGTGTAAATATACAGGGGATCTAAAACACCCGCAGCGTCATGTTGACATCCAGCTCACAGATGATGAAGTCACCGAAGCCATCAAGAAAATGCTTGATGAACCGGTGGCTGCCTGTAGCAGAGTAGGGCTTAGTCCCTTCTATGCATCTAACAAATCGCCAGCTGTAAGAGTTATCTTATTTTTGCTTTAATCCATTTCTCCTTAATTATTTCTTTATAACTTTGTTGTCTGTCTATGCAGAGCGATGATCCATTCTGGAAAAGGAAATTGCAGGATAAACCGACGAGGGCACCCCGCATCAAGACCAGGGTTACCAAGAGGCCAGGAAAGAAGAAAACCACCGAGGCTGCTGATCTGCCCAATGATGAAGAGCTTGATGATCCGGAGTCAGAGGTAGAACTTGATTCTCTTACCAAAACTCATACACCTCATTGACAATGATTGTTATCAGGATGATGCGGAAGCTAGCCACGCTGGTGATGTAGAGGTAATTGCTCTATCCTCCGACTCAAATCATGTGCCAATACCAAAACTTCGTCGAGCAGTCCGGAAAGTAAAATGTTCACACCCTCTTGCTTATTTGGATCCGCACTTTTCTTTGAAGACACAACACCATGAAACTCACCGCACCACTCGGCATAGCGGTCAACAAGTTACATCCTCCGGTTTACCACATTCTTCGGTTCGCAAACATCGACAAGAGGTCTCTTGTTCTTTTAATACACTTTATCCCAAGGCGGGCTACTTCCGATATCCTCTTAATCCGTCTGATTCAAATTATCAGGGAACCTCCCATTCATCCTCTAGCGATTCATCAACCACATAGATGCCTCCACTCAAGACCGTTCCTGGGTAAGCATAATAGACTTAGTTTTTATGCCTTGCACCGGTTTATTGTACTAACCTCTGCATTTGTTCTTTTTAGTGCCAAAGCCAGACTTAGCAAAAAAGCCAAGCTGACTACACCAAGTGATGATAATTCGGCCACTAAACCGGAGAGGACCTCAGAGGCTCTTGATCAAAATGCTGACATTGCTATGGATGACCCGGTACCTCAGGGTCAGGATACTTTTGTTGATCCACCAGAAATAAATCCAACAAGCCAGCTTACTGATCCGCCAAGCCCAGCTGCCGATCCAGAAAGCCCAGCAAAGGCATCTGCTAAACCGCCAAGCCCAGATAAGACTGTTGAAGGCACGACAGATGATGTTGTGATTACTGGCTTTGGCCATACTGCTCCTGGCAATCCCGTCGCTTTATCAAAACATAGTGCAAAAGAAGAATTTTCCGCTGTGGACAAGGGCAAATGGAAAACAGATTTGTCAAGCTATGCCCACCTCTCTGCTCAGGACATCCACTCTGGATATCTCAACCATCTGTATACCAACCGCGATTACGAAGCCGGTCTAGTAAACCTGATGAAAGAGCGATATGAGGTAAATATCTGTTCCTTTGAATAACTTCTTTTTCCCTTATAACGTGCTTCAATTATCAACTCTAGTAGCCCCCAAGGGCCGGTTCATCAACATGAATGTGAACCGGGACTTGTAGTAGGAGAAGATTGGATTTTGCTTGTGTAGCCCCTATAGACCGGTTTATTCCTTCAGGATAGTCCGGTTTATACATCAGAATTTATTTCAGTCATTAACATGACCCGGTTCATGCAATAAAACTTGATAACCTTGAACTGATCCGATATGCATTAGCCCCCAAGTGCCAAGTATATAACATGTTGTATGCTTGGGACTTAAAATATGATTTGAGAAAAAGAAATCCGCATTAGCCCCCAAGGGCCAAGTGTATAACTTGTTATGTGCTTGGGACTTTGAAAAAAGTATTGCCAACTTATTGTCTGTCTTTTGCAGGCTGACTTGACCAACAAAGATTCTCAAATCGCCGATCTCCAAGAAAAGATCAAGTCCTAGCAAGCCGAAACTTCAGAGGCCAAAGAAGAGTTGAAGGGCGCTTTAACAGCCATGGAGCAATTGAATTACCGCTTCAAAGGCGAGCGAGCAGATTGGGAGGCTAAAAAAGCCACTTTGCTAAAGCGGGCGGAGGATGCTGAAACGGCCCTTAAATCGGTGGCAGAAGAGCTGACTGGCCTAAAGCGGCAAATCAACGCTATGACTTCTGCCGTTTTTGGTAAATATCCTTGTAATGAACCGTACTTAATCATCCTTGAAACACCCGGTGTAACAATAATATTGTAACCATTGCAGGTAGCCATGTCGCCCATCTCGGCTCAAATATGCGCAAGAAACTGAAGACTGCCTATACCTTGATAGAGCAGTTATATACCGACGCTCAACGAGTCATCTGCACTGCTTCGTACAATAAACTGCCGTCAACTTTAATCAAGGATACATTGGCCAAACTATCCATGACACCTGTCCAGCTAGAGGAAGTGAAGAGATCTACTGCAAGGGCTGGCGCTTTGTCTGCACTGACTCGGGCTAAGGCTTGGATAGCTGATCTAGATCTGAAAGACATTGGGAATGGCTATCCTAGCCAAAAAGAAGATGGGTCGGAATTTGACAATGATGCCCTTAAAGCCTTGACAAAGGAGATGCTCCCTCTTGCAAGTAAACTGGCCGAAGAGACTAATTTGTCTTTCCACCGGTCCATCTATGATGCAGAGAACAAACGGATCGATGCGTCGGTTTATGAAGCACAAAATCTAATCCCGCCAATCTGTAAGCATACTTATGCCCCTGATGTGGAACCATCAGATCTTATAAGCGATGAAGCTGTCTTCCGAGCTTTGTCTGGAATTGACTGGGCAACCATTGACTTCCAGCCACTGGGTGGGGAGGCGGAGGTTGAACCGGTGCAGGATGATCCGCAACCTTCACATCAAGCTGAAGAAGAATCATAATCCGGAAGCCGGTTTATCGTCTGTGCACTGTCCTCTTTATGAGAAACAATTATCCTTTTGGGCAGTTAAAACGCCTTGTAATAGGCTAGCTGAAACACTTGGTCTGCTATGCCATCGTGCATAGCCATTTTGCCTGATACTGTCAATTTGTCATGATATGTAATGTCTGCTTATGATCTTTAACAGTTTTATGCAATCTTGTTTCCTGCATGTGATAAACTTAAAATTGCCCTGGTGGTTTACCGCCGACGGGTTATGATACCCAATATAAAGCCAGAGTTTAGAACCGAGGCTGTAAAAATAATGAAATACGAAATACATCATACCTGTGATATTGAATCACATCGTTGGTTTACCAATGTTCTTGTAGTAAGGGTGATGACTCAAACCTTTGAGTGCTGTCAACTCCCACCATGCTATGTTGGTTTAAAATAAATCATGTCGGGTTATGATAAACACCGGATGTCATCTTGGCGACTTATAGTCAATGCCAGACCGGGTTAACAAACACCGGTTTATAATCGGTTGTGTACTAACAACTGATAGTTGAAAGCCACGCCGGGTTAACAAACACCGGGTTATATTGATGACTTTTAATCAGGCCGGGTCAAGAGACGCCGGTTTACCTCAAAATCTTATCAAAGGAGAAAAGCTTTGACAAATAAAAGCAAATGAAAAAAACTTGTAGTCGAGGCTTTTCAAGGGATGCCAAGCCCAAATTCGAGGCTTTTCATGGGCTGCCAGACCACTGAGTTAAACTATTTTACAAAGCCTTTTAAGATGGGCCTCACATTAACCAATCGTCGTTTTAACTTTGACAAGTTCAGGGTCTGTATAAGATTGACTTGTCAAACGTTCGGCGGGTCATACCAGGATTACCTGGACGGAGTGGCTTACTTGATGAAGGCTGGTCAACCCGGGGTTTTAGGTGAATACACCTGGCTTCCAAGCCTGGCTTGATAGCCTATTACAAGGGTCCTTTAAAACTCTTTGTTGCTGTGCACAAAGAGCCCCCAGGTAACATTGTGAGTTGTGCTCAGTGGGTACCTATGTTTGAGCTGTGCGTGGCAACAGACTCTCTTTGGTCCCTTGGGTGTGAAGCCCCCAAGCTTTTTTTATGGCTTTATAAGCCGGTTTAATGGGTAATTAGAACTCCGCTTTATAAACAGAATCCCCCATATAACCAAGAAGACATATAAGACGAAACGGCAGAGGCCCCTCTTTAGCAAGGATGCCGGTTTATTTATTGATCATAATATGTACATTGTAAAAGAATATATACATAGTAGGAGCCTGTGGCTCAGGTGTAGTAAGGCCAAAGATGAGCTATATTCCACGATCGGCGGGTCTCCTCCTCCGACTTGCGTGAGTCTTTGTGCTCTCGAACATCGATAAGGTAGTATGACCCATTGTTCAGATTCTTGCTGACCACAAAGGGCCCTCCCCAAGGTGGGGACAACTTGTGCATGTCAGTCTGATCTTGGATGAGCCGGAGCACTAAGTCGACTTCTTGAAAAGCCCTGGTTTTAACCCGATGACTATGATAACACCGCAGGTCTTGATGATAAATCGCCGAACGAGCTGCCGCAATATCCTGTTTTTCATCTAACAGGTCCAATGCATCTTGGCGTGCTCTTCTATTGTCCGCTTCGACATAAGCTGCCACTTAGGGTGAGTCATGGCGAATATCACTTGGGAGAACTGCTTCTGCTCCGTAAACCATGAAGAAGGGTGTGTAACCCGTAGATATATTGGGGGTGGTGTTAATGCTCCATAAAACGGAAGGCAAATCTTCCACCCAACAACCCGGCGTCCGCTGCAAAGGGACCATAAGCCGGGGCTTGATACCCTTCAGGATTTCTTGATTAGCTCTCTCCGCTTGACCATTAGACTAGGGGTGGGCCACTGATGACACATCAAGCCGGATGTGCTCACGTTGACAGAACTCTTCCATAGCACCCTTGGAAAGATTCGTGCCATTATCTGTTATAATGCTGTGTGGAAAGCCAAAGTGGAAGATCACCTTTTTCATGAATTGAACCGCCGTGGCTGCATCACACTTGCTCACTGGCTCTGCCTCTACCCACTTGGTGAATTTATCAACCGCCACCAGAAGGTGGGTATTCTTATCCCTGGACCTCTTAAAAGGCCCAACCATATCTAGCCCCCAAGTCGCAAACGGCCAGGTGATTGGAATCATCCTCAATTCCTGAGCCAGAACATGAGCTCGGTGTGAAAACTTCTGACAGCCATCACACTTTCTGACCAGATCCTTCGCGTTAGCATGAGCTATTAACCAGTAAAAACCGTGCCGGAAGGCCTTAGCCACCAAGGATTTTGAATCGGCATGATGACCACAATCTCCTTCGTGGATTTCACGCAAGATCTTCCGGCTCGCCATAAACACTCCATACACCAGCTTATGCCAATGCGGATATCTCTGTTTGGACTCGATAAGCACCTCACTGATATAATAAACCGGCCATTGAACCGGATACTCCTTACCAGCCTCTTTGCGCTCCACCACAATAGCCACGCTGACAGCTCGGGCGTTAGCAGCCATGTATAACAGCAATGGTTCCTTATCAATGAAGGCAGGAAGGACGGGCGGTTCGGCCAACTGCTTCTTCAGGTCCTCAAACGCCGCATTAGCAGCATCACTCCAGACAAAATTGTCTGTTTTCTTCATCATCTGATACAGAGGAATCACCTTCTCCCCCAACCGGCTGATAAACCGGCTTAGCGCTGCAATACGACCCGCCAGCCGTTGAACATCATTGATACATGCCGGTTTAGCCAGGGATGTAATAGCCTTGATCTTTTCCGGATTAGCTTCAATGCCCCTGTTAGACACCAAAAAGCCCAGGAGCTTGCCTGCCGGTACACCAAAAACACACTTGGCCGGATTAAGCATCATCTTATAAACCCTCAGATTATCAAAAGTTTCCTGCAATTCAGCTATTAGTGTTTCTGCTTTCCTGGACTTCACCACGATATCGTCCACATAAGCATGAACATTGCGCCCAATCTGATTATGAAGACAATTCTCCACACACCGCTGATAAGTCGCCTAGGCACTTTTGAGCCCAAAAGGCATAGATACATAGCAGAAGGCTCCAAAGGGAGTTATAAAAGCCGTCTTCTCCTGGTCCTTAACTGCCATTTTGATCTGATGATAACCCGAATAAGCATCCAGAAAGCTCAACCGCTCACAACCCGCTGTAGCATCAATAATCTGATCAATACGGGGGAGGGCAAAGGGATTAGCTGGACAAGCCTTGTTCAAATCTGTGTAGTCCACACACATACGCCAAGTGCCATTCTTCTTAAGTACCAGCACTGGGTTAGCCAACCACTCAGGGTGAAAGACCTCCACAATAAACCCTGCTGCCAAGAGCCGGGCTACCTCCTCACCAATGGCCTTGCGTCTCTCTTCATTAAAGCGGCGAAGAAACTGCTTGACCGGCTTAAACTTGGGATAAATATTAAGAGAGTGCTTAGCGAGTTCCCTCGGTACACCTGGCATGTCAGAAGGTTTCCATGCAAAGATGTTCCGGTTCTCAGGGATGAACTCGATGATAGCGCTTTCCTATTTCGGATCCAAGTTAACGCTGATGCTAAACTGCTTGGATGAATCGCCAGGAACAAAATCAACCAACTTAGTCTCATCAGCCAATTTAAACTTCAAAGCCGGATTATGCTCTGTAGTGGGTTTCTTCAGAGAAGTCATATCCGCCAGATCAACATTGTCTTTATAGAATTTTAACTCCTCTGTTGCACAAACCGACTCAGCATAAGCCGCATCACCTTCCTCGCACTCCAAAGCAATCTTGCGGCTGCCATGAACCGTGATGGTCCCCTTATGACCCGGAATCTTGAGCTGCAGATAAACATAACATGGCCTTGCCATGAACTTAGCATAGACCGGCCGTCCAAACAGGGCATGGTACGGACTTCTGATTTTTACCACTTCAAAGCTCAATGTCTCTGACCTTGAATCATGATCATCTCCAAAAACCACCTCTAGAGCTATCTTACCGACCGAGTAGGCCGATTTACCAGGCACCACACCGTGAAAAACGGTGTTCGACGACTTAAGATTCTTATCCGCTAACTCCATACATCGGAAGGTTTCATAATACAAGATGTTGATACTGCTCCCTCCATCCATGAGCACCTTGGTGAACTTATAACCTCTAACCTGTGGTGCGACCACCAATGCCAAATGACCCGGATTATCAACCCGGGGCAGATGATCTTCTCGACTCCACACAATAGGCTGTTCATACCAGCGCAAATAATGGGGCACTGCCGGTTCAACGAAGTTCACTCCCTCTTATGAATCTTCTGATCGCGCTTGCACAGACTAGTAGTGAAGACATGATTCTGTCCACCATTTAACTGCTTCGGGTTACTCTGATAACCCGACTTCTGTTGTTGTTGATTCCCCTGTTGATTATAACCACCTTGGTTGCCCTAGTTTCCTTGATTGCCCTGTCCACCTTGGTTACCTTGAAAACCTGAACCAGAGTTACCTCCACCATAACCTGACCCGTGAAACCCGGGTCCTGAACCGCCATATGGTCCATGATCATACCAGAAGAGATCTAAGTTTTTGAACTCTCGCATAATAAAGCAATCCTTCCATAGGTGCGTAGCTGGCTTCTCTTGCGTCCCGTGCTTTGGGCAGGGCTGGTTCAACAGGCACTCCAGATTCATACCTGATCCTCCGCCCCGCGGGGGCAGTTTACCCTTACGACACTGATTATTACCCTGTATGTTGGTGTTAGCCACAAAATCGGAATTATTGTCCGCCTTGCGCTTACCATTATTCCCATGGCTCGCCTGGTTATGCTGCTGTCCTTTTGCACCGACATTCTTCTTTCCCTTCTTCGGCTTCTCGTCGTCAGACTCGGGATCCTTGGTACTATCAGAATCGGCATACTTAACCAAAGCTGCCATAAGTGTTCCCATGTAATTGTAGTGACGCTTGAGCCGTCCCAACTTCAACTTCAGCGGCTTAAACCAACAATTGCCCTCCAATGTTATGATTGCCGAATCAGCATTGATGGGGTCCGACGAATGCAGGATTTCTGAAACCCGGCGCACCCAATGAGTTGTTGATTTGCCTTCTCCTTGGACACAAGCGGCCAGATCCACGATTGACATGGGTTGCTTGCACGTGTCTTTGAAGTTTTCTATAAACCGGGCCTTCAACTCGTCCCATGAACCGACATAATTAACGGGTAGACTTTTTAACCAAGTGCGAGCCGTTCCGTCCAACATCATGGTGAAGTACTTCGCACACGCCGCTTCGTCCACATCCAGCATCTCCATCGCCATCTCATAACTCTTAACCCATGATTCGGGGGGTAAATCGGCAGCGTAATTAGGCACCTTATGCAGGCCCTTGAAATCCTTGGGTAACTGCACATTACGTAGAGCCAGGGTGAGACACAGCACCCCCCAAGAGCTGAAAGCCAGTCCTCGTTCTACTGATGTCGTCGGTCGAACCGGGGTGGGTTGATGGTTCGCGTACTGGGCGCTGCTAACTGTGCTGCTAACTCTGCCTCCCGACGCGCTCTACCATTATCCACCACATCCTGAGCATTCGCACCACCGCGCACCGGATTAGGCCCTCGAGGGGCGTCACGGTTCTGTGCACTGCTTGACACAACCGGTTCATCAATGTGCCTGCTGTAACTCTTGCTCGGTCAAGGGGTTGAATGGATTCTGTCTCGGCTATATGAATAGGCCTGCTGCTGTTCCATAGCGGTCTGAAGGAGATCCCTCGCCCGCCGCGTCTCAATCGCCGCTGGAGACTCGCCCTCCATCGGAATAGCCGCCAATCGGGACGCTGCAGCAATCATATTATCCAAAGGGGTGGAGAAGTGACCCGGCAGGGTCGGCATGTATTGCGGCGGGTTACTTGTTTGTCGAGGAAGGTCCGTCACCCGTGGTTGATCCGGCGCTCCTGTCCCAGGTGCTTCAGTCCGGTTTACCACTGTAGGGTTACTGGGCTCTGCTCCTGGCATGTTGAAGAGATTCATTGCTTCATAAACCGGCGGAAGACAAGACCGGTGCCTCCTCCTCAACACCTCATTTGAAGCGTTCTGATCTAGCATGAGTCGGTAATTCTCCGCCTGAATCCGCTGTGACTGGGCACCTAAAGCGGCCTGTTCATCAGCCATCCTGGTTTGCTCAGCCGCCAAGTCCTCCTTAGCCCGAGTTATCTGATCCCGCAGTTTTATGACCTCCACATTATGCCAAGCCTGAGTCTCCAGGGTAACCGCTATGGTTAACAATGTCATCCAGGCGTCCAATAAACCGGACGGAACTTGGGCCGGCCGGCGCACAGAGCCTCCTGCCCCAGCTGCCGATCCGAAAGTCATCCCTGCTGCAGTTGAAGATTGCAATGTGGGCTGTGTACCGGCCATGAAGATCGCAACCCAGTTTGGCGGTTCAAGGGGGTCCGAAATACTGTCGCCATCGGAACAGCCCCCGAACTGGCCATCTTGTAGCTGGTACAGTGACTTGGTATCACCGGTGGATGATTCGCCATCTGAGTAAATGACCATCTCACCATCGGATACCGGTTCAGATTCCGCACCATGGATGAATCCCACGAACGCATGCTTCATGGCAGGCTGAACCCGGGTAGGGCTCGCACGCTGAGCCGTCCCGACGAGGTCGGTGTAGATGTCTGGCTCAGGGCCCGGTTCGCCGATCTTGCCGATGAATATGTGAATTCCTCCAAAGGGGACCCGGTACCCGTACTCGATTGAGCCGACCTCGGGGCCCTAGCCTGCGTCGTTGATGTAGAGTTTGCCGCGATGACTCTTGGTCATCTGGCCAACCGCGTATCCCTTGAGTCCTTCAAAGTTGCCCTTCAAGAACTCGAAACCATCGTGCAATAGCCCCACGGTGGGCGCCAACTGTTGTGGAATTAACATGTCAGATGTCCTAATGACAGGACTTAGTCATGGAGCCATCGCAACGAGATTAACTTAAAGGGGTTAAACCGGACAAAGGACATGGGGAGTTTATACTGGTTCGGCCCCTTACGGTGAAGGTAAAAGCCTACGATCCAGTTGTGGTGGAATTGATGGGGTCTCGATGAGCAGGGAGCGAATCAGCTTTACCTATCTCTCGAGTTGTTGTTTCTTGTTCCCGAACCGCCGCCGGGTCGCCCTTTATATACACAGGTTGACGCCCGGCGGTTTACAAAATACCGAGGCTGGCTCATACACGTGTCCGGCTCGGTTTCTACCTTTCCCTAACTTACAACTCAAGTTACATAACTCATGGCGGTTTATGTATATGGGCCTTAATCCGCCCTTGGGCTCCAGGCCTCTAAGCTTCAATAGTAAAGTGCCATACTCCTTGTCTTCATGGGCTTCAATACGGATGAGCATAACCCGGCCCCTCCTGGGCGGTTTATGCTCAGTAGTTATATCCCCAACACTTAGTGTGCTATCAAACGTCACAACGTAACTGGGTGATTATAAAGATGCTCTACAGGTGTCTTCGATGGTGTTTGTTGAGTTGGCATAGATCAAAATTAGGATTTGTCAATCCGATTGTCGGAGAGGTATCCCTGGGCCCTCTCGGTAATGCACATCACTATAAGCCTTGCAAGCAATGTGACTAATGAGTTAGTTGTGGGATGATGCATTACGGAAATGAGTAAAGAGACTTGCCGGTAACGAGATTAAACTAGGTATGATGATACCAACGATCGAATCTCGGGCAAGTAACATCGGATGGCAAAGGGAACAACGCATGTTGTTATGCGGTTTGACCGATAAAGATCTTCATAGAATATGTAGGAGCCAATATGAGCATCCAGGTTCCGCTATTGGTTATTGACCGGAGATGAGTCTCGGTTATGTCTACATAGTTCTCGAACCCGTAGGGTCCGCACGCTTAACATTTGATGACGATCCGTATTATGAGTTTATGTGTTTTGATGTACCGAAGGTAGTTCAGAGTCCCGGATGAGATCACAGACATTGCTACCTCTTGAGCATGCGTTGGTTTTCCCTTGAAGAGGAAAGGGTGATGCAACAAAGGAGCGTAAGTATTTCCCTCAGTTTTTGAGAACCAAGGTATCAATCCAGTAGGAGACTACACACAAGTCGCCTAGTACCTGCACAAACAATCAAGAACCTTGCAACCAACGTGATAAAGGGGTTGTCAATCCCTTCACGACCACTTGCAAAAGTGAGATCTGATAAAGATAAGAATATACATATTTTTGGTATTTTTGTTGTATAGATTGGAAAATAAAGATTGCAAAATAAATAGTAAACTAGAATTATATATCAGAAACTTATATGACGTAAAGTAGACCTGGGGGCCATAGGTTTCACTAGTGGCTTCTCTCATGATAGCATATATTACGGTGGGGCAACAAATTACTGCCGAGCAATTGATAGAAAAGTGCATAGTTATGGTGATATCTAAGGTAATGATCATGAATATAGGCATCACATCCATGTCAAGTAGACCGAAACGATTCTGCATCTACTACTATTACTCCACACATCAACCGCTATCCAGCATGCATCTAGAGTATTAAGTTCATAAGAACGGAGTAACTCATTAGGCAAGATGACATGATGTAGAGGGATAAACTCAAGCAATATGATATAAACCCCATATTTTTATCCTTGATGGCAACAATACAATACGTGTCGGTTCCCTTTCTGTCACTGGGATCGAGCACCGCAAGATTGAACCCAAAGCTAAGCACTTCTCCCATTGCAAGAAAGATCAATCTAGTAGGCCAAACTAAACCGATAATTCAAAGATACTTGCAAAGATATCAAATCATGCATATAATAATTCAGAGAAGAACCAAATAATATTCATAGATAATCAAGTTCATAAACCTACAATTCATCGGATCTCAGCAAACACACCACAAAAGAGTATTACATCAAATAGATCTCCAAGAACATCAAGGAGAACTTTGTATTGAGAACCAAAGAGAGAGAAGAAGCCATCTAGCTAATAACTATGGACCCGAAGGTCTATGGTAAACTACTAACACATCAATGGAGAGGCTATGGTGTTGATGTAGAAGCCCTCCGTGATTGAATCCCCCTCCGGTAGATCACCGGAAAAGGCCCCAAGATGGGATCTCACGGGTACAGAAGGTTGCGGTGGTGGAAAAGTGGTTTCGTGGCTCCCCTGGATGTTTTCAGGGTATAAGAGTATATATAGGCGAAAGAAGTAGGTCGGTGGAGCTACGAGGGGCCCACGAGGGTAGGGGGCGCGCCCTCCTGCCTCGTTGCGTCTCTGACTTCCACTCCAAGTCTCCTGGATTGCATTTGTTCCAAGAAAGATCCTTGCGAAGGTTTCATTCCGTTTGGATTCCGTTTGATATTCCTTTTCTGCGAAACACCGAAATAGGCAAAAAAACAACAATTTGCACTAGGCCTTCGGTTAATAGGTTAGTCCCAAAAATAATATAAAAGAGCATATTAAAGCCCATTAAACATCTAAAACAGATAATATAATAGCGTGGAACAATAAAAAATTATAGGTACGTTGGAGACGTATCAAGCATCCCCAAGCTTAATTCCTGCTCGTCCTCGAGTAGGTAAATGATAAAAACAGAATTTTTGATGTGGAATGCTAGCTAACATAATTTTCAATGTAATTCTCTTTATTGTGGCATGAATGTTCAGATCCGAAAGATTCAAGACAAAAGTTTAATATTGACATAAAAATAGTAATACTTCAAGCATACTAACCAAGCAATTATGTCTTCTCAAAATAATATAGCCAAAGAAAGCTCATCCCAACAAAATCATATAGTTTGGCCATGCTTCATTTTTGTCACACAAAATGCTCTCATCATGCACAACCCGATGACAAGCCAAGCAATTGTTTCATACTTTAGTACTCTCAAACTTTTTCAACTTTCACGCAATACATGAGCGCGAGCCATGGACATAGCACTATGGGTGGAATAGAATATGATGATGGAGGTTGTGTGGAGAAGACAAAAAGGAGAAAGTCTCACATTGACGCGGCTAATCAATGGGCTATGGAGATGCGCATCAACTGATGTCAATGCGAGGAGAAGGGATTTCCATGCAACAGATGCACTAGAGCTATAAATGTATGAAAGCTCAACAAAAGAAACTAAGTGGGTGTGCATCCAACTTGCTTGCTCACGAAGACCTAGGGCATTTGAGGAAGCCCATTGTTGGTATATACAAGCCAAGTTCTATAATGAAAATTCTCACTAGTATATGAAAGTGACAAAATAAGATACTCTCTATCATGAAGATCATGGTGCTACTTTGAAGCACAAGTGTGGAAAAAGGATAGTAACATTGCCCCTTGTCTCTTTTTCTCTCATTTTTTTGGGCCTTCTCTTTTTTTTATTTGGCCTTTCTCTTTTTTTCCTTTCCTTTTTTATTTGGCCTTTTTTCCTCACACGGGACAATGTTGTAATAATGATGATCATCACACTTCTATTTATTTACAACTCAAGGATTACAACTCAATACTAGAACAAAATATGACTCTATATGAGTACATTCGGCAGTGTACCGGGATGGGCAATGAATCAAGAGTGACATGTATGAAAATTTATGCATGGTGGCCTTGCCACAAATACGATGTCAACTACATAATCATGCAAGGGAATATGACAATGATGAAGCATGTCATAAATAACGGAATGGTGGAAAGTTGCATGGCAATATATCTCAGAATGGCTATGGAAATTCCATAATAGGTAGGTATGGTGGCTGTTTTGAGGAAGACATAAGGAGGCTTATGTGTGATAGAGCGTATCATTGGTGAGGAACGCAGTAATTTCAAAAAATTTCCTACACACACGCAAGATCATGGTGATGGCATAGCAATGAGAGGGGAGAGTGTTCGTCCACGTACCCTCGTAGACCGTAAGCGGAAGCGTTAGCACAACGCGGTTGATGTAGTGGTACGTCTTCACGATCCGACCGATCCAAGCACCGAACGTACGGGGCCTCCGAGTTCAGCACACGTTCAACTCGATGACGATCTCCGGTCTCTGATCCAGCCGAGCTCCGGAGATGAGTTCCGTCAGCACGACGGCGTGGTGACGATGATGATGTTCTATCAGCGCAGGGCTTCGCCTAAACTCCGTGACGATATGACCGAGGTGGAATATGGTGGAAGGGGGCACCGCACACGGCTAAGGAACGATCCGTAGATCAACTTGTGTGTCATGGGGTGCCCCTGCCCCCGTATATAAAGGAGCAAGGGGGGAGGGGGCGGCCGGCCTAGGAGGAGGCGCGCCAAGGGGAGTCCTACTCCCACCGGGAGTAGGACTCCCTCCTTCCTTGTTGGAGTAGGAGAAGGGGAAAGAGGGGGAGAGGAAGAAGGAAAAGGGGGCTGCGCCCCTTGTCCAATTCGGACCAGAGGGGGGGCGCAGGCCTCCTTCCTTTTGGCCTCTCTCCTCTATTCCCGTATGGCCCAATAAGGCCCATATACTCCCTGGCGAATTCCCGTAACTCTCCGGTACTCCGAAAAATACCCGAATCACTCGGAACCTTTCCGAACTCCGAATATAGTCGTCCAATATATCGATCTTTACGTCTCAACCATTTCGAGACTCCTCGTCATGTCCCCGATCTCATCTGGGACTCCGAACTCCTTCGGTACATCAAAACTCATAAACTCATAATAAAACTGTCATCGAAACCTTAAGCGTGCGGACCCTACGGGTTTGAGAACTATGTAGACATGACCTAGAACTATTCTCGGTCAATAACCAATAGCGGAACCTGGATGCTCATATTGGCTCCTACATATTCTATGAAGATCTTTATCGGTCAAACCGCATAACAACATACGTTGTTCCCTTTGTCATCGGTATGTTACTTGCCCGAGATTCGATCATCGGTATCCAATACCTAGTTCGATCTCGTTACCAGCAAGTCCCTTTACTCGTTCCGTAATACATCATCTTATAACTAACTCATTAGTTACAATGCTTGCAAGGCTTAGGTGATGAGTATTACCGAGAGGGCCCAGAGATACCTCTCCGACAATCGGAGTGACAAAACCTAATCTCGAATTATGCCAACCCAACATGTACCTTCGGAAACACCTGTAGAGCACCTTTATAATCACCCAGTTACGTTGTGACGTTTGGTAGCACACAAAGTGTTCTTCCGGTAAACGGGAGTTGCACAATCTCATAGTTGCAGGAACTTTGTATAAGTCATGAAGAAAGCAATAGCAGTATACTAAACGATCAAGTGCTAGGCTAACGGAATGGGTCATGTCAATCACATCATTCTCCTAATGATGTGATCCCATTAATCAAATGACAACACATGCCTATGGTTAGGAAACATAACCATCTTTGATTAATGAGCTAGTCAAGTAGAGGCATACTAGTGACTATATGTTTGTCTATGTATTCACACATGTATCATGTTTCCGGTTAATACAATTCTAGCATGAATAATAAAAATTTATCATGCAAAAAGGAAATAAATAATAACTTTATTATTGCCTCTAGGGCATATTTCCTTCAGTCTCCCACTTGCACTAGAGTCAATAATCTAGTTCACATCGCCATGTGATTTAACACCAATAATCATATCTGTATATGATTAACACCCATAGTTCACATCGTCATGTGACCAACACCCAAAGGGTTTACTAGAGTCAATAATCTAGTTCACATCTCTATGTGATTAACACCCAAAGAGTACAAAGGTATGATCATGTTTTGCTCATGAGAGAAGTTTAGTCAACGGGTCTGTCATATTCAGAGCCGTATGTATTTTGCAAATATTCTATGTCTACAATACTCTGCACGGAGCTACTCTAGCTAATTGCTCCCACTTTCAATATGTATCCAGATTAAGACTTAGAGTCATCTGGATCAGTGCCAAAACTTGTATCGACGTAACCTTTTACGACGAACCTTTTGTCACCTCTATAATTGAGAAACATATCCTTATTCCACTAAGGATAATTTTGACCAATGTCCAGTGATCTACTCCTAGATCACTATTGTACTCCCTTGCCAAACCAGGGCAGAGTATACAATAGGTCTGGTTCACAACATAGCATACTTTATAGAACCTATGACTGAGGCATAGGGAATGACTTTTCATTCTCTTTCTATTTTCTGCTATGGTCGGGTCTTGAGTCTTACTCAATTTCACACCTTGCAACACAGGCAAGAACTCCTTCTTTGACTGTTCCATTTTGAACTACTTCAAAATCTTGTCAAGGTATGTACTCATTGAAAATCTTATCAAGCGTCTCGATCTATCTCAATAAATCTTGATGCTCAATATGTAAGTAGCTTTACTGAGGTCTTTATTTTAAAGAACTCCTTTCAAACACTCCTTTATGCTTTGCAGAATAATTCTACATTATTTCCGATCAACAATATGTCATTCACATACACTTATCAGAAATGCTGTAGTGCTCCCACTCACTTTCTTGTAAATACAGGCTTCACTGTAAGTCTGTACAAAACTATATGCTTTGATCAACTCATCAAAGCGTATATTCCAACTCCGAGATGCTTGCACCAGTCCATAGATGGATCGCTGGAGCATGCACATTTTGTTAGTACCTTTAGGATTGACAAAACCTTCTGGTTGCATCATATACAACTCTTCTTTGAGAAAACCATTAAGGAATGCAGTTTTGACATCCATTTGCCAGATTTCATAAATTGTGGCAATTGCTAACATGATTCGGACAGACTTAAGCATCGCTACAGTTGAGAAAATCTCATTGTAGTCAACACCTTGAACTTGTCAAAAACCTTTTTGCGGCAAGTCGAGCTTTGTAGATAGTAACACTACTATCAACGTCCGTCTTCCTCTTGAAGATCCATTTATTCTCAATGGCTTGCCGATCATCGGGCAAGTCAACCAAAGTCCATACTTTGTTTTCATACATGGATCCCATCTCAGATTTCATGGCCTCTAGCCATTTTGCGGAATCTGGGCTCATCATCGGTTCCTCATAGTTCGTAGGTTCGCCATGGTCAAGTAACATGACTTCCAGAATAGGATTACCGTACCACTCTGGTGCGGACCTTACTCTGGTAGACCTACGAGGTTCGGTAGTAACTTGATCAGAAGTTTCATGATCATCATCATTAGCTTCCTCACTAATTGGTGTAGGAATCACTGGAACTGATTTCAGTGATGAACTATTTTCCAATTCTGGAGAAGGTACAATTACCTTATCAATCTCTACTTTCCTCCCACTCACTTCTTTCGAGAGAAACTTCTTCTCTAGAAAGGATCCATTTTTAGCAACGAATATCTTGCCTTCGGATCTGTGATAGAAGGTGTACCCAACAGTTTCCTTTGGGTATTCTATGAAGACGCACTTCTCCGATTTGGGTTTGAGCTTATCAGGATGAAACTTTTTCACATAAGCATCGTAGACCCAAACTTTAAGAAACGACAACTTGGGTTTCTTGCTAAACCACAGTTCATATGGTGTCGTCTCAACGGATTTAGATGGTGCCCTTTTAACGTGAATGCAACTGTCTCTAATGCATAACCCCAAAACGATAATGGTAAATCAATAAGAGGCATCATAGATCGCACCATATCCAATAAAGTGCGGTTACGACATTCGGACACACCATAACGTTGTGGTGTTCCAGGTGGCGTGAGCTGTGAAACTATTCCACATTGTTTTAATTGAAGACCAAACTCGTAACTCAAATATTCGTCTCCGCGATCAGATCGCAGAAACTTTATTTTTCTTGTTACGATGATTTTTCCACTTCACTCTGAAATTCTTTGAACCTTTCAACTATTTCAGACTTATGTTTCATCAAGTAGATATACCCATATCTACTCAAATCATCTTGTGAAGGTCAGAAAATAACGATACTTGCCATGAGCATCAACACTCATTGGATCGCATACATCGGTATGTATTATTTCCAATAAGTTAGTAGCTTGTTCCATTGTTCCGGAGAACGGAGTTTTAGTCATCTTGCCCAAAAGGCACGTTTCGCAAGCATCAAATGATTCATAACCAAGTGATTCCGAAAATCCATCTTCATGGAGTTTCTTCATGCGCTTTACACCGATATGACCCAAACGGGAGTGCCACAAATAAGTTGCACTATCATTATTAACTTTTCATCTTTTGGCATCAATATTATGAATATGTGTATCACTACGATCGAGATCCAACAAACTATGTTCATTGGGTGTATGACCATCGAAGGTCTTATTCATGTAAACAGAATAACAATTTATTCTCTAACTTTAAATGAATAACGGTATCGCAATAAACATGAACAAATCATATCCATGCTCAACGCAAATGCCAAATAACATTTATTTAGGTTTAACACTAATCCCGAAAGTATAGGGAGTGTGCGATGATGATCATATCAATCTTGGAACTACTTCCAACACTCATCGTCACTTCCCCTTCAACTAGTCTCAGTTTATTCTGTAACTCCTGTTTCGAGTTACTAATCTTAGCAACCGAACAAGTATCAAATACTCAGGGGCTACTATAAACACTAGTAAGGCACACATCAATAATCTGTATATCAAATATACCCTTGTTCACTTTGCCATCCTTCTTATCCATCAAATATTCAGGGCATTTCCGCTTCCAGTGACTATTTCCTTTGCAGTGTAAGTACTTAGTTTCAGGCTTTGGTCCAGCTTTGGTCTTCTTCACGGGAGTGACAACTTGTTTGCCATTCTACTTGAAGTTTCCCTTTCTTTCCCTTTGCCCTTTTCTTGAAACTAGTGGTCTTGTCAATCATCAACACTTGATGCTCTTTCTTGATTTCTACCTTCATCGATTTCAACATCACGAAGAGCTCAGGAATCGTTTTTGTCATCCCTTGCATACTATAGTTCATCTCGAAGTTCTAGTAACTTAGTGATGGTGACTAGAGAATTCTGTCAATCACTATCTTATCTGGAAGATTAACTCCCACTTGATTCAAGCGATTGAAGTATCCAGACAATCTGAGCACATGCTCACTAGTTGAGCGATTCTCCTCCATCTTTTAGCTATAGAACTTGTTGGAGACTTGATATCTCTCAACTCGGGTATTTGCTTGAAATATTAACTTCAATTCCTGGAACATCTCATATGGTCCATGATGTTCAAAACATCTTTGAAGTCCCGATTCTAAGCAATAAAGCATGGTGCACAAAACTATCAAGTAGTCATCATATTGAGCTAGCCAAACGTTCATAACGTCTGCATCTGCTCCTGCAATAGGTCTGTCACCTAGCGGTGCATTAAGGACATAATTCTTCTGTGCAGCAATGAGGATAGACCTCAGATCGCGGATCCAATCCGCATCATTGCTACTAACTTTTTTCAACACAATTTTCTCTAGGAACATATCAAAATAAACATATGAAAGCAACAATGCAAGCTATTGATCTTACAACATAATTTGCAAAATACTACCAGGACTAAGTTCATGATAAATTTAAGTTCAATTAATCATATTACTTAAGAACTCCCACTTAGACAGACATCTCTCTAGTCATCTAAGTGATCACGTGATCCAAATCAACTAAACCATAACCGATCATCACGTGAGATGGAGTAGTTTTCAATGGTGAACATCACTATGTTGATCATATCTACTATATGATTCACGCTCAACCTTTCGGTCTCCGTGCTCCGAGGCCATATCTGCATATGCTAGGCTCGTCAAGTTTAACCTGAGTATTCTGCGTGTGCAAAAACTGGCTTGCACCCGTTGTAGATGGACGTAGAGCTTATCACACCCGATCATCACGTGGTGTCAGGGCACGACGAACTTTGGCAACGGTGCATACTCAGGGAGAACACTTCTTGATAATTTTAGTGAGAGATCATCTTAAAATGCTACCGTCAATCAAAGCAAGATAAGATGCATAAAGGATAAACATCACATGCAATCAATATAAGTGATATGATATGGCCATCATCATCTTGTGCTTGTGATCTCCATCTCCGAAGCACCGTCGTGATCACCATCGTCACCGGCGCGACACCTTGATCTCCATCGTAGCGTCGTTGTCGTTACGCCATCTATTGCTTCTACGACTATCGCTACCGCTTAGTGATAAAGTAAAGCAATTACAGGGCGTTTGCATTTCATACAATAAAGCGACAACCATATGGCTCCTGCCAGTTGCCGATAACTTCGGTTACAAAACATGATCATCTCATACAATAAAATATAGCATCATGTCTTGACCATATCACATCACAACATGCCCTGCAAAAACAAGTTAGATGTCCTCTACTTCGTTGTTGCAAATTTTACGTGGCTGCTACGGGCTTAGCAAGAACCGTTCTTACCTATGCATCAAAACCACAACGATAGTTCGTCAAGTTGGTGCTGTTTTAACCTTCGCAAGGACCGGGCGTAGCCACACTCGATTCAGCTAAAGTGAGAGAGACAGACACCCGCCAGCCACCTTTAAGCACGAGTGCTCGTAACGGTGAAACTAGTCTCGCGTAAGCGTACGCGTAATGTCAGTCCGGGCCGCTTCATCTCACAATACCGCCGAACCAAAGTATGACATGCTGGTAAGCAGTATGACTTGTATCGCCCACAACTCACTTGTGTTCTAATCGTGCATATAACATCAACGCATAAAACCTAGGCTCGGATGCCACTGTTGAGGAACGCAGTAATTTCAAAAATTTTCCTACGCACACGCAAGATCATGGTGATGGCATAGCAACGAGAGGAGAGACTGTTCGTCCACGTACCCTCGTAGACCGTAAGCGGAAGCATTAGCACAACGCGGTTGATGTAGTCGTACGTCTTCACGATCCGACCGATCCAAGCACCGAATGTACGGGGCCTCCGAGTTCTGCACACGTTCAACTCGATGATGATCTCCGGTCTCCGATCCAGCCGAGCTCCGGAGATGAGTTCCGTCAGCACGACGGCGTTGTGACGATGATGATGTTCTACCAGCGCAGGGCTTCGCCTAAACTCCGCGATGATATGACCGAGGTGGAATATGGTGGAAGGGGGCACCGCACACGGCTAAGGAACGATCCGTAGATCAACTTGTGTGTCATGGGGTGCCCCCCTGCCCTCGTATATAAAGGAGCAAGGGGGGAGGGGGCGGCCGGCCTAGGAGGAGGCGCGCCAAGGGGAGTCCTACTCCCACCGGGAGTAGGACTCCCTCCTTCCTTGTTGGAGTAGGAGAAGGGGAAAGAGGGGGAGAGGAAGAAGGAAAAGGGGGCTGCGCCCCTTGTCCAATTCGGACCAGAGGGGGGGCGCAGGCCTCCTTCCTTTTGGCCTCTCTCCTCTATTCCCGTATGGCCCAATAAGGCCCATATACTCCTTGGCGAATTCCCGTAACTCTCCGGTACTCCGAAAAATACCCGAATCACTCGGAACCTTTCCGAACTCCGAATATAGTCGTCAAATATATCGATCTTTACGTCTCGACCATTTCGAGACTCCTCGTCATGTCCCCGATCTCATCCGGGACTCCTAACTCCTTCGGTACATCAAAACTCATAAACTCATAATAAAACTGTCATCGAAACCTGAAGCGTGCTTTCCCTATGGGTTCGAGAACTATGTAGACATGACCTAGAAATATTCTCGGTCAATAACCAATAGCGGAACCTGGATGCTCATATTGGCTCCTACATATTCTACGAAGATCTTTATCGGTCAAACCGCATAACAACATACGTTGTTCCCTTTGTCATCGGTATGTTACTTGCCCGAGATTCGATCGTCGGTATCTAATACCTAGTTCAATCTCGTTACCGGCAAGTCTCTTTACTCGTTCCATAATACATCATCTTATAACTAACTCATTAGTTACAATGCTTGCAAGGCTTAGGTGATGAGTATTACCGAGAGGGCCCAGAGATACCTCTCCGACAATCGGAGTGACAAAACCTAATCTCGAATTATGCCAACCCAACATGTACCTTCGGAAACACCTGTAGAGCACCTTTATAATCACCCAGTTACGTTGTGACGTTTGGTAGCACACAAAGTGTTCTTCCGGTAAACGGGAGTTGCACAATCTCATAGTTGCAGGAACTTTGTATAAGTCATGAAGAAAGCAATAGCAGTATACTAAACGATCAAGTGCTAGGCTAACGGAATGGGTCATGTCAATCACATCATTCTCCTAATGATGTGATCCCATTAATCAAATGACAACACATGCCTATGGTTAGGAAACATAACCATCTTTGATTAATGAGCTAGTCAAGTAGAGGCATACTAGTGACTATATGTTTGTCTATGTATTCACACATGTATCATGTTTCCGGTTAATACAATTCTAGCATGAATAATAAACATTTATCATGAAATAAGGAAATAAATAATAACTTTATTATTGCCTCTAGGGCATATTTCCTTCAATCATATCACGGGGTTTGGATGCACCGGCGAAGTTTGCACCAACTCTCGAGGTGAGAAGGGGCAATGCACGGTACCGAAGAGGCTAGCAATGATGGAAGGGTGAGAGTGCGTATAATCCATGGACTCAACATTAGCCGTAAAGAACTCACATACTTATTGCAAAAATCTACAAGTCATCAAAACCAAGCACTACACGCATGCTCCTCGGGGGATAGATTGGTAGGAAAAGACCATCGCTCGTCCCCGACCGCCACTCATAAGGAGGACAATCAAAGAAACACCTCATGCTTCAAATTTGTTACACAATGGTTACCATACGTGCATGCTATGGGACTTGCAAACCTCAACACAAGTATTTCTCAAATTCACAATTACTCAACTAGCACGACTCTAATATCACCATCTTCATATCTCAAAACAATCGTCAAGTATCAAACTTCTCCTAGTATTCAATGCACTCTATATGGCAGTTTTTATTATCCCCATCTTGGATGCCTATCATATTATGACTAATTTTATAGCCAAAGCAAATTACCATGCTGTTCTAAAAGACTCTCAAAATAATATAAGTGAAGCATGAGCAATCAAATGATTTCTATAAAATAAAACCACCACACCGTGCTCTAAAATATAATAGTGAAGCACTAGAGGAAAATTATCTAGCTCAAAAGATATAAGTGAAGCACATAGAGTATTCTAATAAATTCTGATTCATGTGTGTTTCTTCCAAAAGGTGTGTACAACAAGGATGATTGTGGTAAACTAAAAAGCAAAGACTCAAATCATACAAGACGCTCCAAGCAAAACACATATCATGTGGTGAATAAAAATATAGCCTCAAGTAAAGTTACCGATAGACGAAGACGAAAGAGGGGATGCCTTCCGGGGCATCCCCAAGCTTAGGCTTTTGGTTGTCCTTCAATTTTACCTTGGGGTGCCTTGGGCATCCCCAAGCTTAGGCTCTTGCCACTTCTTATTCCAAAATCCATCAAATCTTTACCCAAAAACTTGAAAACTTCACAACACAAAACTTAAACAGAAAATCTCATGAGCTCCATTAGTATAAGAAAACAAATCACCACTTTAAGGTACTGTATTGAACTCATTATTTATTTATATTGGTGTTAAACCTACTGTATTCCAACTTCTCTATGCTTCATACCCCCCGATACTAGCCATAGATTCATCAAAAATAAGCAAACAACACACACAAAACAGAATTTGTCAAAAACAGAACATCCTGTAGCAATCTGAATCAAATGTACACTTCTGTTACTCCAAAAATTTCTGAAATAAATTGGTGGACGTGAGTAATTTGTCTATTAATCATCTTCAAAAAGAATCAACCTAAAATCTCTCTCTAGTAAAAAGTGGCATCTAATCTCGTGAGCGCTAAAGTTTCTGTTTTTTTACAGGAAGATCGCAAAGACTTCACGCAAGTCTTCCCAAAGGTTCTACTTGGCACAAACACTAATGAAAACATAAAACCACATCTAAACAGAGGTTATATGAATTATTTATTACTAAACAGGAACAAAAATAAAATTGGGTTGCATCCCAACAAGCGCTATCGTTTAACGCCCCTAGCTAGGCATAAAAACAAGAATAGATCTAGGTATTGCCATCTTTGGTATGCAACCTATAAGTGGCTCTTATAATAGATTCATAAGTTAATTTAATTTTCTTCCTAGGAAAGTGTTCCATGCCTTTCCTTAATGGAAATTGGAATCTAATATTTCCTTCTTTCATATCAATAATTGCACCGATCGTTCTAAGGAAAGGTCTACCAAGAATAATAGGACATGTAGGATTGCAATCTATATCAAGAACAATGAAATCTACGGGCACATAATTCCTATTTGCAACAATAAGAAAATCATTTCTCCTTCCCATAGGTTTCTTAATCATGGAATCCGCAAGGTGCAAATTTAAAGAACAATCATCAAATTCACGGAAACCTAACACATCACACAAAGTTTTGAATCGTGGAAACACTAGAACCCAAATCACTCAAAGCATAGCATTCATGATCTTTAATCTTAATTTTAATAGTAGGTTCCCACTAATCATGAAGTTTTCTAGGGATAGAAACTTCAAATTCAAGCTTTTCTTCATAGAATTGCATTAAAGCATCAACAATATGTTTAGTAAAAGCTTTATTTTCATCATAAGCACGAGGAGAATTTAACACGGATTCCAACAAGGAAATACAATCTATCAAAGAACAATTATCATAATTGAATTCCTTGAAATCCAAAATAGTGGGTTCATTGCTATGTAAAGTTTTGACCTCTTCAATCCCACTTTTATTAATTTTTGCATCAAGATCTAAAAACTCTGAATCATTGGGATGCCTTTTAACTAAAGTTGTCTCATCTCCAGTCCCATCTTTATCAAGATTCATATTGGAAAACAAAGATTTAATAGGAGACGCATCAATCACTTTTAGATCTTCATCATTAGTATCATGAAAACTAGAAGAATGCGTTTTCACAAAGCAATCTATTTTAGCACGCATCCTAGTGGTTCTTTCTTTGCACTCATCAATGGAAATTCTCATGGATTTGATAGACTCATTGATATCATGCTTAGGTGGAATAGATCTAAGTTTCAAAGAATCAACATCAAGAGAAATTTGATACGTCCATTTTGCATCATGCTTTTATATCGATATTTATTGCATTATGGGTTGTTATTACGCATTATGTCTACTTATGCCTATTTTCTCTCATTTTACAAGGTTTACATGAAGAGGGAGAATGCCGGCAGCTGGAATTCTGGGCTGGAAAAGGAGCAAATATTAGAGACCTATTCTGCACAACTCCAAAAGTCCCGAAACTTCACGGAGGCACGTTTTGGAATATATAAAAAATACTAGAGAAAGAATCAACCAAAGGGGGCCCACACCCTGGCCACGAAGGTGGGGGGCGCGCCCTACCCCCCTGGGCGCTCCCCCTGCCTCGTGGGCCCCCTGGCAGGCCTTCGGTGCCCATCTTCTGCTATATGAAGTCTTTCACCGTGGAAAAAAAATCATAAGCAAGCTTTCGGGACGAAGCACCGCTGCCACGAGGCGGAACCTTGGCGGAACCAATCTAGTGCTCCGGCGGAGCTGTTCTGTCGGGGAAACATCCCTCGAGGAGGGGGAAATCATCACCATCAATCCTCTCATTGGGAGGGGCTCAATCTCCATCAACATCTTCACCAGCACCATATCCTCTCAAACCCTAGTTCATCTCTTGTATCCAATCTTTGTCCCAAAACCTCAGATTGGTACCCGTGGGTTGCTAGTAGTGTTGATTACTCCTTGTAGTTGATGCTAGTTGGTTTATTTGGTGGAAGATCATATGTTCAGATCCTTTATGCATATTAATACCCCTCTGATGATGAACATGAATATTATTTGTGAGTAGTTATGTTTGTTCCTGAGGACATGGGAGAAGTCTTGGTATCAGTAGTCATGTGAATTTGGTATTCGTTCGATTTTTTCATGAGATATATGTTGTCTTTCCTATAGTGGTGTTATGTGAACGTCGACTACATGACACTTCACCATTATTTGGGCCTAGAGGAAGCCATTGGGAAGTAATAAGTAGATGATGGGTTGCTAGAGTGACAGAAGCTCAAACCCTAGTTTATGCGTTGCTTCGTAAGGGGCTGATTTGGATCCATCTGTTTCATGCTATGGTTAGGTTTACCTTAATACTTCTTTTGTAGTTGCGGATGCTTGCAATAGGGGTTAATCATAAGTGGGATGCTTGTCCAAGGAAGTGCAGTACCCAATCACCGGTCCACCCACATATCAAATTATCAAAGTAACAAACGCGAATCATATGAGCGTGATGAAAACTAGCTTGACAATAATTCCCATGTGTCCTCGGGAGCGTTTTCCTTCATATAAGAGTTTGTACAGGCTTGTCCTTTGCTACAAAAAGGATTGGGCCATCTTTCTGCACCTTATTTACTTTCATTACTTGTCACCTATTACAAATTACCTTATCACAAAACTATCTGTTACCGATAATTTCAGTGCTTGCAGAGAATACCTTACTGAAAACCACATGTCATTTCCTTCTGCTCCTAGTTGGGTTCGACACTCTTACTTATCGAAAGGACTACGGTAGATACCCTATACTTGTGGGTCATCAAGATTCTTTTCTGGCGCCGTTGCCGGGGAGTGAAGCGCCTTTGGTAGGTGGAATTTGGTAACGAAAAATTTATATAGTGTGCTGAAATTTACTGTCACCTGTTACTATGGAACATAATCCTTTGAGGGGCTTGTTCGGGGTATCTTCACCCCGAATAGTAGAGCAAAGAGTTTCTCCTCAACCTACTGAACCTACTGAAAATGTTTACTTTGAAATTCCTTCGGGTATGATAGAGAAACTGCTAGCTAATCCTTTTACAGGAGATGGAACATTACATCCTGATTTGCACCTAATCTATGTGGATGAAGTTTGTGGATTATTTAAGCTTGCAAGTATGACCGGGGATGTTATTAAGAAGAAGGAATTCCCTTTATCTTTTAAGGGAAAGGCATTGACATGGTTTAGGTTATGTGATGATATGGGATCATGGAACTACAACCGATTGAAATTGGAATTTCATCAGAAGTTTTATCCTATGCATCTTGTTCATCG